>NW_023459920.1:0-18362 GCF_013731165.1 Rhagoletis pomonella | reverse complement strand
AAATTATTGTTGCTTTTCCACAATAAATTTTCATTTAAAAAAAAAATGGCCTCGAGCTCATTATAAAAATTGTTGAATAAAACCAAAATATTTTAATTCTAGTTTCTAGGTTTCATATATAGAAAGTTTGGTTTAAAATCTAAACCGAAATAGAAAATGTTTGCACACAGCGAAATGTGGTGTTGATTCCAACTCGACATATGAAAGCATATTGGCATGCGTGGCTGTAGCTGAGTGTGCAAAGCTGCTTTATACAATTGGTTGTGCTACTAAGGCTGTCCGGGTTCAATCCTCATCAGACGGAGCATGAAATTTTATTTTTATTTTTTATTCTTAATTATGAAAATGTTTGGGTTTAAAATTTAAACCGAACTGTTTTAAAATTCTAAACCCAACATATGTGCACTCTTTTTTTTTTAATTTAGAAGGTTTGTATTTGAAACTGAATTTATGTAGTTTGGTCATATAAGTAGTCCAAAAAGTTTGAAATTAAAACCGAAATTTTTAACCGTGTATTGAAACATTTTGGCCCAACATTTTCACCAAGAGTTCACGTTCATGATTTTTAATGACGCATTTGTCTTCTAATATTATGGTTTGGTGGTTGTCAGAAAGCATATTTTCCGTCTTAAATAACTTAGCAAAACTGTACATGCATACAAATATTTATTTATTTATTTATTTATTTATTTATTTATTTAATCTAGAAATAAACATTTCGTACAGACTATTTGGTAAAAAAACAAAATATAAATTAATAACTAATTTAGCATACTATTTAAAAGTAGTTTGAAGTTAGATTTGAAAGAAGAGAAATCGATAGCAGAAGAGTTTAAGAGCGAATTAAACTCGATTAGAGCTCTGCGAATAGGAGCGTTATTCGCATAATTATTCCTGACAAAATCCAGAGAAAAAATGTCATGATTCCTAAGGCTTCTTGGTGGGATATTAAATGTAATCCGTTCGAGTATGAACGGCGAGTCAATCGCACCCCGTATAATGTCAAAAACGAAAGTAAGAGAAATAATAATCCTTCTATTATGCAGTGATTTAAGGTTTATAAGCATGCATTTAGCAATGTAAGATGGGAAAGGATCAACGAAATGTAGAGAGCGTAGAGCATAACGAATAAAAGATTTTTGGATACGTTCAATTCTGTTGATATGACATTCATAATATAGTCGCCAGATAAAGACAGCGTACTCGAGCTTAGAACGAATAAGAGTAGTGTATAGTAATTTTATGGTATATGGATCAGTGAAGTCCGAGCTAAATCGACGGATAAATGCAAGCATTGAATATGACTTTGCAATGGTATAATTTAAGTGGCTGTGAAAAAAGAAATCTAGCATCAAAAATTACTCCTAAGTCAGAAACTTCACCATTGGTGGCAAGCTGCGAGTCACCTATGAGATACGAAGTCTGGGTAATGGAACGTGATTTGGCGTAGGAGACATGGTAACACTTTTTTATATTTAAATTTAATCTATTTTTGGAGCACCAAGCAACCACGTTATTAAGATCAGCATGTAGATTGAATGAGTCTGAAGCATTAGAAATTGTAGAATAGATTTTCAAGTCATCCGCATACAATAAAAATTTTGAAAAGTTGAAACAACTAGAAATATCATTAATGAAAATCACGAAAGGTAGGGGACCCAAGATGCTCCCCTGAGGAACTCCAGAGGAGGCGATGAAGGTATAGGAGAGCACATTGTCAACTACAACAACACAATTCCGCGAAGAAAGATATGATTTTACCCAAGATAAAAAAGCTGCATGAAAACCTATGCTAGCCAACTTTGAAATTAATATTGAATGACAGACTTAGTCAAACGCCTTCGAAAAGTCCGTATACGCGGTATCGACTTGCAGACGGTTATTAAAGGCAGTTAAACAGGATTCGGTAAAAAGAGCTAGGTTAGTTACAGTGGACCTTCCAGGCATAAAACCATGCTGATTAACAGATATTAAGGGACTAACAGCAAAAAATACTTTTTGTTTGACAATAAACTCAAATAATTTGGATATCGTTGATAATTTTGCTATTGGCCGATAGTTGCTTATATCGTTTTTATTGCCAGAAATATATGTAATAGTTTCAGTGCGTTTGAAAGGCGCCACGTCCCCTTTTCAAATAACCCCAATTTTCTCTAAGAGCATGGGATTGATTTCATATATCTCTATACCATTTTCGAGTAATTTACCATGGGAGGTGCCACGTCCCTTTTTCCAATAGCCCCAACTTTCTTCATGACCAGTCGCGTTTTATATATCTTGTACATACCACGTTCCAGTACTCTTCCATGAACACATTCACAGATATGCAGTATGAAAAATTCGATGTGTATGGGAAGTGCCAAACCTCCTTTTCCGATAACAACAATTTATCTCCATGAGTATGCGATTGCTTTCAATTATCTCCATACCAAGTTCGAGACCTCTTCCATGAACAATTTCCGGGATATGCAGTATGAAAAATTCGGTTTGTATGGGAGGTGCCACGTAACTTTTTCCAATAACCGCAATTTTTATCCATGAATATGCAAATACTTTCATATATCTCCATACCATATTCGAGTAGTCTACCATGAACACTTCCAGAGGTGTGCAATATGAAAAATTTGGTTTGTATGGGAGGTGCCACGCCCCCTGCACCTAGCGGTATGAAATATACTTTACATCCGATTCTCATACTTACCATATATAACACAAAAAATTTCATAAAGATCGGTCGAGCCGTTTAGGAAGAGTTCGATTATTATATGTATATTAGATAAGCACGATGCGAGAAGCATAGAAAAATTTTCGATGAAAAAAAAAAGTTGGAACCAACAATACACACCCACAAAATTTCATTGAAGTCGGTTAAGCGGTATCGGGTATATTAAGATACCCTACTATAAGCACCTACCATAGATACGTTTGCGTACCAAATTTCAATTTCATTTGACTTATGGTTTTGAAATTATAGCTGATAAAATTTTCCACGCCTATGGGATGTGCCACGCCCCCTTTTACAAACCCATTTATGTATAAGCATCTACCATTGATATATCTGCATACTTAATTTCAAGTTCGTGGGACTTATAGTTCCGAAGTTATAGCTGATAAAAAATTCCATGCCTATTGGATGTGCCATACACTCTTTTCCAAACTCATTAATATATACCCTAAAATAAGTACCTACCATTAAAATGGCTGCGTACGAAATTTCAAGTTCAAGCGACTTATAGCTCCGGAGTTATAGCAGATAAAACATTCCAGGTCCATGGGACGTGCCGCTCCCCCTTTTACAAACTCACTTATATATAGCCACTATAAGCACATACTATGGATACGTCTGCGTACCAAATTTCAATTTCACGTGACATATGATTCCGAATTTTCCACGCCTATGGGATGTTCCACTCAGTTATATATGCCTTACTTAAAGCGCCTACCGTAGATTTGCCTGCACACCAAATTTCAAGTTCTTGGGACTTATGGTTCCCAAGTTATAGTTGATAAAAGAGTCCACGCCTATGGGATGTGCCACGCCCCTTTTTACAAACTCATGTATATATAGCCTACTGTAAGCACCTACCGCAGATATGTCTGCATACCGAATTTCAATTTCAGGTGACTGATGGTTGTGAAATTATAGCTGATAAAAGTTTCCACGCCTATGGGATGTGCCATTCCCCTTTTTACAAACCCCTTTATATATACTTTACTGTAAGCACCTATCATAGTTATGTCCGCATACCAAATTTCAAGTTCATGGGGCTTATAGTTCCGGAGTTATAGCTGATAAAATATTCCTATGGGATGTGCCACGCCCACTTTTACAACCTCATTCATATATACCCTACTATAAGCACCTCCCATATGTAGGACTGAATAACAAATTTCAAGTTCATATGACTTATAGTTTCGGATCTAAAGCTGATAAAATATTCCACGCCTATTGGATGTACCACGCCCATTTCTACAAACTCATTTATTTATACCATACTATAAGCACCTACCATATGTATAACTGTATACCAAATTTCAAGTTCATGTGACTTATGGTTCCGAAGTTATGATTTATAACAAATTTCACGCCTATGGGATGTGCCACGCCCACTTTTACAAAGTCATTTATATATACTCTACTGTAAGCACCTACCATATATACGACTGCACACCAAATTTCAAGTTCATGTGACTTATAGTTTCGAAGTTATGGCTGATTAAAAATTTCACGCCTATGGGAGGTGTCACTCCCCCTTGTCCAATCCCAATTTTTTTACCCTATTATAGGCCCAGGTGTCATGGCAATACTCTGTCAAAATTTTGTTCGATTCTGTCCGTCCGTTTAGGCCGCAACCTGGCACATACATACATACATACATACGTACATGCATATACACACAAATATATAGTAGATATATCCTTCTCTTAGCGTAAAATAATTTTTGGGGATGTCTCGGCCACAGGGCCACCTATCGTGTAAGTTTCAAGTCCAAATATTTATTTTAAATTGGCTAAATTGTTTTCTAAATATGAGCCAAATCAGCAAGTAAATGCAATTTTTATGAATATCCCGACCCCAGCGCCACCTAGCGATTCAATTTTTAGTCGAAATATTTCCCTTCATGCTTGAAATACAATACCGGCGAACGGCAAACTTCGCCGAATTGGGCGATGCTGTCGTTCACCGTTCGCCCAACTATTTCGCCTACTTAAACAGAATTAGAGCGGTAGCGAAAACAGCTGATCCCATTTGGTCGCCTTTATAATTTGGGTGACCATATTTAGAAAAAACTAAACCATATTTAGAAATGAGGAAATGATAACAAATATAAATGTAAAACAAAGAAAGATTATTATAAATAATTTGTTTCAAGCCAGATTTAACGAATCCACAACTATATTTTTCAAACAACAAAAAAAAAATCGTGTTTAGGTTGTTTTCTTTGAAAGCACAAAACAAATACGGCCACCTTTGGCACGCACAGCTGTCATCGCCCAGCAGAGCGATAGAAATAAATCTATCGCCATGAAACGCCGCCAAGCGAACTTCGCATTTCGCTTTGGCTGTGTTCAATTTCATATGCTTGCGGGTGTTCTAATTTTGACAGCGCGAATTTCGCTGTGGTGAGTTCGCCGTTCGCCGGCATTGTATTTCAGCTATGAAGGTGCTGAAATATGTTCCAAATATGAACGAAATCGGTCCAGCCGTTTAGTAGTTTAGTGACATTCAATATACGGAAAACTCTATGAAATTGTGAAATCGTGACGTCTCAGCTTTCTTCATTTTTCGGCAACAACAACAAAAAATGTCAAATTTTTTTAAATCAAAGAACCTTCCACACAGAAGGTCCAAAAATGTGCTTTTTACAGAATTGAAATCGGTTCAACCGCTTGGTCATGCATCGCCGTCATACGAAAGTCATTTCATTTTTATATATATCGATACCAAATAAATCGCATAAAGGTTTTTCTGTACATTTTTTCCTTTGAATATTTTCTTCTTTTTTGTTGCTATACTTATGATTCCTTAACAAATATATATAAAATTGTTATAGTTGTTAAGTTTCATTGAAACTGTATCTCTAAAAACTGTGTGATAACTTTAGGTTTATAAAATCTTTTAATCTGAATAAATAAATAAAATAAAAAATATTGAAAATGGGCAATTATTATTGATATTATTATTATTATTATTATTCTTTATTGATGAAAATAAAATATCCCACATACATTTCTAACGCATTAGCTACTGATTTTTATTTAAAAATAAATAAAATAAAAAGAAAAAAAAAACAATTAAATAATAAAGAAAAAAAATCTCCTATGCGAGGACTCGATCTCGAATCTCTCAAGAGACACTCTAGCGCTCTGATCACTCGTCCATTGCGACTGTTGGACCAGCACGAGCAAAATGGCATACATATGCACGATCCAGAAAATAAAGGTCGCGCCATTCGCGGACCGCTAACCCTCTCTTCGTCGATTTGACAGCATCCACCCAATCGCTGACGTCATAAAATACTTTTGTTTACATTCACTGTTGCCAACTTGATGCTTTTCGCACCAAATTTAGTGGGTATTCAAAACGTGAAAATTTTTGAGTTTTGCGCTAGGTGCGTTTTTGGTGCTTTTGTTTTTAGTTTGAAGACACCAAATTAGAAAATCTCAAAAAAAATTAAGCCAAATTTATAGCAATCGTAAGTGTGGTAAGCAATTTTACAAAAATTTTAACAAAATCATGGCACAATGACAATCATAAGTGACAAAGAAATATGTGGCAGCACCTTCAAGCATGCCAGAAGAAATCGACCGTTGTGCAAGAAACATTGATTTTTGAATCGGCATCCTTACAATAAAATTATGTATTCATATAAAGTCCATAAAATACATCAATACAAATTTGGTGCTTTTTCAAAGTCAAAACTTGGCAACACTGCCTTTTGGTCGATGCTTCCTCTTTTTCTTGTCGAGTTCGTCTTGCTCTCTCATTCTGGTATTTTTTGACGTCACGGCCAGTTGCTCTCAGCTCGATTGGCGCAATCTTGTATTCTATAATTCTTGATACATATGTACATGCATTCAGTTCACTGTCTCTGTTTGTTTTCACCACACATTTTTGGTGAAATTTTTTTTACTCTCTGGCTGTGTTTCATGGTATACTCCAAGAATGATAGAATACAAGATTGCGCCAATCGAGCTGAGAGCAACTGGCCGTGACGTCAATACCCTGTAGGGAAAATCTCTAGTTTTGAACTGTTGCGCTTCTAGTACATTTAGAACCACTACTAGTTCGCGATAAATCTCTTTTGCATGCAAACAACTGGCGAATTTAACACAGCGATGTCATAGGAATTGGAAATTGTCCCCCGCTGCATTACCTTTTCTATAGTTCAGAACCAGTCCTAAATTCGACATATGGGATCTAGTTCGCTTTGCACCCCATTTTCTATAGTTTCGAACCAGTTGTAAACGAAAAAAGTAACAACATGTTTTCTTTTTGGGTTACCATGGTAGACAATTTCAATTATTTGCAGAGAAATGTATTTTTTTGTTTGAATGAATGTAAATTAAATTGTACATTTGAAAACACGTTTACATACCTTTGGCTGTAGCTGAATTTGCAGAGCTGCTGACTGTTATTGGTTATATTCCAGAAGGTCCCAAAATGTTAAGATGCTAACACAAATATTAGTTTTGTATTGCCAAACTATGAAAAAGCATCTGCGACGTGCAGACTGAAAGCGTATTTTTAACGAAAAACCCGCCAAGCAAAAATCTATTTAAAGTAAACAAGCCCCCCGCTGCATCCCTTTTTCAATAGTTTCGAAATAGTTCAAAATTCGCCAGATGAGATCTAGTTCGTTCTGCATCCCTTTTTCTATAGTTTTGAACCAGTTCTAAATTCGTCATTTTAGATATAGATTTCTGAAATTGTTTTTTAAAAGTACCACATATCGGTGCTTTTGAACTGGTGGCGATCTAGTTACTATCGGACTGGTTCGTTTTTGGGGATAAAGATCTAGTACGGAACTAAAAATTTGGTTCACCAGTTCGGGGTTTCCCTACAGAGTAAATACCAGAATGAGAGAGCAAGACAACTCGACAAGAAAAAGAGGAAGCATCGGACAAAAGGCAGTATTGCCAAATTTTGAATTTGAAAAAGCACCAAATTTTTATTGGTGTATTTTATAGACTTTATATGCATACATAATTTTATTGTAAGGATGCCGATTCAAATTAATAAAAATCAATGTTTCTTGCACGACGGTTGATTTCTTCTGGCATGATTGAAGGTGCTGTCACATATTTTGTTGTCGCTTATGATTGTCACTGTGCCATGATTTTGTTTAAGTTGCTATGAATTTTGCTTCCATTTTTTTAAGATTTTCTAATTTGGTATCTTCAAATTAAAAACAAAAGCACCAAAAACGCGCCAAGCACCAAGCTCACAAATTTTCGCGTTTTGAATATCCACTAAATTTGGTGGGAAAAGCATGAAGTTGGCAACAGGGAATGTGAACAAAAGTATTTTATGACGTCAGCGATTAGGTGGATGCTGTCAAATCGACGAAGAGAGGGTTAGCGGTCCGCGAATGGCGCGACCTTTATTTTCTGGATCGTGGGTATACTCGCTTTATACCACGTTCATTTTCGTAGTATAGGAACCAGCTTCAAACCACTTTGTACGATGGTATAATTGTGGTTTACAACGACAGACATGTAGTATAGAATGCTAGTATAGTATATAAGCCATATGGCTGTCAGGGCTATAAGGGAGTGGAAGTGTTAAGTCTCTCCCTAATATGGAGGTCTAAGAGTCTCTCTTAAGTTTTGAGAGTGAAGGAAGTTAGGCTAATAGGTCTGTATGATTTAGCTAAGTCAAGGGGCCTGTTGCCCGATTTCGGAATAAATAAAACGGACACCTTCCTCCAAGCTAGAGATGCAAAACTATCGATAGTGACGCCATTCGATAGTTTGAAAAATACTGTTGATATTTTCGATAGTATCGTATACTATCGTGTTGTATATGTAGGGAAACTTCAACTCCGAATAAAATGTGTATAATATATACATATGTACATATGTAAATATAAATATTGCATATAGGTAAGTATAAGTATTACATCTTAAGCATGAAATTCTAAATATTTTCCTTAGTTCAATTTACAGCGTCACTTATTTAAGTAAAGATCACAAAATTTCAATGCACCGGCACTATCGAAACTATAACAATCGACGTTTTTCCAAAAATAAAACTATCGATACTATCGATAGTTTTGCAGCTCTACTCCAAGCATACGGTATGTATTCCCAGCAATAACTAGCCCTAAATATACAGATAAGAGAATCAATTATATCCTCAATACTTCTTTGCAGTAGTGCTGGGAAGATCCCATCACCACCCGCTGCTTTGAAAGGTTCAAAAGACTCTACCGCCCACCGTACCTTGCCTCTGTCAAAGGTGGAGCCAGATCTGCTATGACTTCTCACTCTAGGGAATCTGTGTTACGAGGAGGCAGGAGTAATCAGATCATGCTCCACCAAGGAGCCTGGGAAATGCACTTGAAGTAAGTGGTTTAGAGTCTCCATGTTATTATTTGTAAATGTGCCATCTTACCTCTTTATGAGGCCTATCCCATTCGAAGACTCCTTTGATAAAATTTTATGCAGACGCAAGGCTTCAGGTAACGTTTCTATTGTTTTACAATGTCGCCTCCATGAATCCCTCTTCTAACGCCTAATAATCTTGCTATAGTCAGTGAGACAGGACTTATACTCGTACCGCTGATGTGCCCCTTTAGCTCTGTTGAAAAGCTTCCTGACAGTTTTGCGCTTGGCATCCAGTTCCCCGTTCCACCAGGGAACCTTACATTTCATCAAGGTGGAACAAGTAACTATGCTGTCATGGAAGGATTCCAAAAGAACTCTGTTAAGCAGATCCGCTGCGACCTCCATTTCATCGATTGGGTCAATGGTGGTTAGCAACGAGTCTGCCCTAACGTTTACTAAGGTTGTGAAAAGGGCCCAGTCAATTTTCCTGGGCTGGAAAGTCAAGCCTCGGAGCTCAAATCGCCCTGGGATCTCGAAGACTATGTGTTGATGATCCGAGAGTGATGCTTCTTCCGGGACTTGCCAATTCCAAATACAGTCGGAAATTGGTCTGCTGCAGAGAGTGAGATCTAGTACCTCCTCTTTCACGGCAGTAATAAATGTAGGTTTGCAACCCCTGTTCCCAAAATCTATGTTGTTTTGTAAAATATATTCTAAAAGGTACACACCCCTTTCGTTGATATCGGAGCTGCCCCACACCGCGTGGGGGGCATTCGCATCGCAACCAATAATATACTGGCGATTTGTACGTCGACAGAATTCGACGAGCTGCTGCACCTCCAATGGTGGTATGGTGGGGACGTCACCAGGAAAGTAGGCGGATGCGAGGACAATTTTCTGCTCCCCACCCACCGTCGACACCTCGACTGCCGCTGAAAGGACCCTGGAAATAAAAGGAGTAAGAGGTGTGTTACTGAGGTTGTCGTTAATCAAAATGGCGGCGCGGAGGGTAACCCCAAGCCGGTCGTAGATTAACCTACCTGACCTAACCAGTCCTCTTAATTGTTCACCGCAAAACCAAGGTTATTGCAGCAGACCTATTGCTAATTTGTGTTCGCTGGCTAACATATCAATTGTGGCCGATGCCCTTTGGCATGATGTAGGTTAGCCTGTAGCACCCTTAAGGTGCTCATTGCTTTCACTGAACCGACGCTTAAACGAGACACTCCTTTTTGTCTTGTCGGGACCCCTTTTCGCTGGCATCACCGCTCCGTGTTGGTAACACGGTAGTCACATTTTTCACTAGCTTGGAAGCCACGTCTTCTTGTCGCCCAATGGCGGCATTCAACGTGGGCCGTCGAGTCATACTCGAGGCCATGAATCCAGTCCCTGTTGACGGAACAAGTTGCTTGGCAGTGATTTGGATCCTTGTCCCGAAGGTGTCTCACCAGCACAGGTCTCCGTCTACGGAATTGGTTCGGGAGCCTTCACCCCGGCTGCTCCCTCTGCTGTAATGGCCGTGTGCCGCACGTCCAGCTCGGTAATGTCCATCAAACACTCCCATCACGTTTTTAAGGCCAATGTGCAAAAAATGGTGAAAACAAATGTATACATGTGATTTTTTATCTTCTTTCAACTTATGACGTTATTTAATGGTCTCTTTTTAACCAACGCAAAAATTGCAAATGTGTTAGTTAGATAAATGAGAATGTGTTAGTTTCCATCACCCAATTCTTGCAGGGCTGCTTACTAACCTTTCCCTACATTTCGGCATCCAAGTAAAAGATTAAATTTCCGTTATAAAAAATACAAAATATAATAAAAATTCTTAGATATTTCACCTTATTCTAAATACAATATTCAATTATTCAATTTTGTAAAAATTCGGTTTTAATTCAACCTACGAAAACCAAAGTTCATCTACTACGTAATCCTAAATATATGTATAGGTAGAAATTTACATAAAATAATGGGCTGTTTTTGCTTAAGCGTAAAAGCACATTTAACGCATTTAGCTCTAAATGCTACTCTTAGGGCCGGTTGCTCAAAGCCTGGTTGACACTAATCCCCGGTTAAACTTCGATATCGACGTTACCGACACCATGTTATTTGCATGGAGCCGAAAACGTCGATAACGATGTTAATCGGTGATTAGTGTCAATCAGGCTTTGAGCAACCGGCCCTTAATGTACATTTATCCATACAAAATTCATCACCTAAATGCAACTTAATGCAACCCCATTTTTGCATTAAGAATCTAAATGCTAAAAGCAACCCTGTGATCTCACAAAAAATTGGTTTAATGAGAAAAAGTGGCAATATTGCTTTTTCGCGTATACAGTGGCTAGCTGCGTTTCAGTGATCGCCGATCGAGATTCAATTATTATTTTACATTATTTGGATAAAGAAAAGTTACGCAAATTCAACATCGATGTGATGGTGATAGAAATATGGATCAATTTGTGATCAACTCTGTTTGTTTTGTTTTCTAATTAAGTGAGGAAATTTTAATTGACAGCACCGACAAATGAAAATATACACAAACATATGTTCGGTTATGGTTAAAACAATTCATGTTTTTGTATTGAATTTTTGGTTTAAAAATAATTTTTTCCTTTTCAGTAGGGTTTTTTGCACATTATCCTCTACGTGAGAATTGATCGTAATATATACGGATCTGAATAAGCGACTAGAACACGGCTGTTTTTCAAAAGCATGCGATTTCAAACTCGCGTAAATGTACATTTGCTAAATGCGATAGCATGAACGCTTTTCGAAAACATATGTTCGAAAGTGTTAAATATTGCATTTTAAATGCAGCAAAAACGCTGCATAAAGGCTCTGTTATTGCATGCACTGCTATACCATTTTTACGTAGAAATCAAAAACCAACAGACTTTTACGTATGTAATGCTGTGCGTTGGGTAACCGCTTACACGCGAAGCTCATTTAACAGATTCCTTATGTGACAACGCTCAAGCAATGCCAAGTATGCATAACAGAGCCTTAAGAGTCTAAATGCTAAAAGCAACCCTGTGATCTTCAAAAACTTCCACGATTCGAACATGCTTTAATGGAAGAAACTGGAAACATTGCTTTTTCGCGTATACAGTTGCTAGCTGCGTTTCAGTGATCGCAGATCGAGATTTCAGTTATTGTTTTACATTATTTGGAAAACGAAAAGTTGCGCAAATTTAACATCGATGTGATACTGATAGAAATCTGGCTCAATTTGTGATCAACTCTGTTTGTTTTTTTTCATATTTAATTGAGGAAATTTCAATTGAGATCACCGACAAATGAATATATAAACAAACAAATTTTCGGTTATGGTTAAAACAATTCAAGTTTTTGTATTAAATTCTTCGTTTAAAATTTCTTTTTCCATTTTCAGTAGGGTTTTTTGCAGATTATCTTCTCTGTGCGAATTGATCGTGATAGATAAGGATCTGAATAAACGATTTCGAACTCGCGTAAATGTACATTTGCTAAATGCGATAGCATGAAAGCCCTTCGAAAAAATATGTTCAAAAGTGCTAAATGTTGCATTTTAAATACAGCAAAAACTCTGCATTAAGGCCAAAATACAAAAGCGCAGTGGCAGTGGCAGTGACAGTTTTTAAATCAGCTGTTACTGCTATTATTGGCAGTCACTGCCGCAGCAAACAAAATACGGCGTTGTCAGTGACTGCTTTTTTTTGACATTCCCTTTTGTTTGTTTACATTTTTGTTGTTGCCCTTTAGGCTTCAGTGACATCAATAGAAGTTGCCTGCGTTTCATTTATGTCAAATTCAACATGCGTAGTTTTGCGATGAAGGCAGTGACAGTAAATTTAGAATTTGGGCTAAACTGAGCAGTACTGCTAGCTGCCACTGCTGTATTGTGAGTCGCTTCATTAGACACCACACTTTCTAAAAAAATTTCGAAAAACTGCCGCTGCCCCTGCCACTACGTTATCGTATTTTGGGCTGTAGTTGCAAATACTAGGTTTGTTCCACTCGCTTTCCGGGTTGTTTCGGTAAATATACCATGCTCGGACCGACAACGAAAACACTTGGAAAACGAGTTTTGGGATTGTACGCTGAAAGCTGTTCGCACCGGCTGTTATTGTTTTCGTTGACATTTCTTTTATCCTTTGTTTACAGTTTTGCTACAAAAAAACAAATTCAAAATCTTTGTCTTTCATTTTCTTATCATTAGCAACCATTTTCTTTTGTTCATATTTTAATTTGGCCAGCCAATAGTGTTGGCACGATTTTCATTCGGTTAACGATTTAATTGTATCGAAATTTTCCTTTCGATTAATCGAGCGATTAACCGATTAATTTTGAAACTAATCAAAAAGAAATCAACAAAAATTTACTACTTTAACTCATACAATAATGTATGAATCAAAATTCCGTAACAAAATTGTCATTCTTACCACTCACTAATATTCGCAACAATAAAAGTGTCCACTATACTCGATACACATATATGTATAATTTTACTAGTTGGAAGAAAATAAGCATCACCGTAAAAAAAAAATTCAAAAATCAACGGTAAGTGATAATTCGATCTTGCAATTTTTATAGAAAAATTTAATGGGCTACAAAACTGCATACTGAAAATCTTTCTCAGAAATCTAATTAAAAAGCTCGAATTTTTTGCTGAATTTGATTTTCTTATTGCACAAAGTTTGATATATTTATATTTATACAGTTTTTGCTAAAGAATAAGCTATATTTTAAAAATAACTAAAATTAAAAAGCAAAGGAAAAAATCTTGTGGTGCGCTTATTAATTTTGACGTGTATAACGGATTGCATACTACTTTACAAATTTTTATTTATTGTTTCGGAATTATTAATCGAATGCTTTCGGCTAATCAATTAATCGATTATTAAATTTTTTTGCCATCACTACCAGCCAATTAACAATAAAACCGAATTGCCATATTAAAAATGAGAAAATATGACTTCCACTTCGATAAATAATCGAAAAAACAGAGCAGATACCGATTGGAATGAGCGGAACGTGAGTTTTCAAGTAGTTTTCAGCGAAAACTGGTTTTCGTTTGACAGATTTTACATGGACGAAAACACAAGTTTTAGGTCGAAAACCAGTTATAGCAACGAAAACATGTTTCCATGACGGTCCGAACATGGTATTAGAGCGTAAAAATAAGTTACTTGGGGTGTTCACAGTTCGTTCCACATTGTGTCTGAAAATGTAGACGTCTACATTTTGAGACATCTTTAGCATCAAACTGTGAGCACCCCTTTCTAGCAGTCGTCGCAAAATCGTCTCAAAACTTTGCTGGTGTTGCCAGACATTTCCTCTTTGCGTGCATTTTTTTATATATCGCCTTACGATTTTGTTTCTGAAAAATTGTAATTATTTAACTTAATTACCAATTCCTAATATTTGTTATTTCTTTTCATCAGAAATTGCGCTCAAACTAAAAGCAAATACAAAAAACGTGCCCAATAAATAAAAAAAATGTGATTAGTATTGCCATAATGCAACCCTGCTGCGAGGTTGCAAAATGTAGACGCGTAAAAAACATACCTTTGAGTGTGACAAAATGTAGACGGCGTCGTTTTCCAATTTTGTATGGGAAACAACAACACCACAGATTAGTGTCGTTTCGCGTGAATTTTATATTATTTGCTAAAATATCCAAACACAAACCCCTTTTTCTTAATTCTGCGATTTGTTGCGATTTTGTCTTGCCTCTTTTTCTCAAATTAGTCCAATTTACTCTCAATTCACTGGCCCGTAGTCATAGTCAAAATAAAGTCGACTTTAAAGTTAGTTGCAGCTTTTTGACATAATTTTCAATGGGATATCTGTCAAAAAAGCTGCAACTAACTTTAAAGTCGACTTTATTTTGACTATGACTACGGGCCATTGTCTTCGAAAATTCAAAGACAGTGACGAAGCCAATGAGAGAAGTGTGAATGTATTAATGAATTAATGAAAAAGTGTGTATGTATTGCTATTGCCTTGGCAAAATTGCCTCATGTAAGCGCCGTGTAATGGGCTGTTTTTGCCTACGCGTAAAAGCACATTTAGCGCATTTAGCTCTAAAGGCTCTGTTATGCATACTTGGCATTGCTTGAGAGTTGTCACATAAGGAATCTGTTAAATGAGCTTCGCGTGTAAGCGGTTACCCAACGCACAGCATTACATACGTAAAAGTCTGTTGGTTTTTGATTTCTACGTAAAAATGGTATAGCAGTGCATGCAATGCCAAGTATGCATAACAGAGCCTTAAGGCCCGGTTGTTCTATGTCTGGTTATCACTACCACTACACTATCGACGATTTCGACATCATGCATGTAACATGTGATCGATAAAGCAGTAGTTGTGCTTAACCGGAGCTTCTACCTCCGATTTGTGCTAATCAGACATTGAACAACCGGCCCTAAATGCTACTCTAAGGGCCGGTTACTCAATATCTGGTTAACACTAATCTCCGGCAAAACATCGTTATCGACGTTACCGACTCCATGTTATATGCATGGGCCGGGCCGGTTGTTCAATGTCTGGTTATCACTACTTCCCGGTTAAACACCATTATCGACGTTTTTGACATCATGCATATATCATGTGATCGATAAAGCAGTCTTTGAATTTAACCGTAGCTTCTACCTCCGATTTGTGCTAATCAGACCTTGAACAACCGGCCCTAAATGTTCATTTATCCATACAAAATTCGTCACCTAAATGTAACTAAATGCAACTCCATTTTTGCATTAAGGGCCGGTTACTCAATGTCTGGCTAACACTAATCTGCGGTTAAACATCGTTATCGACGTCTTCGACTCCATGCATATAACAGGGAGTCGGTAACGTCGATAACGATGTTTAACCGCAGATTAGTGTTAACCAGACATTGAGTAACCGGCTCTAAGAATCTAAATGCTAAAAGCAACCCTGTGATCTTCCAAAATTTCCACGATTCGAACATGGTTTAATAAGAAAAAGTGGCAACATTGCTTTTTCGCGTGTACAGTGGCTAGCTGCGTTTCTGTGATCGCCGATCTAGATTTCATTTATTATTTTACATTATTTGGAAAACGAAAAGTTACGCAAATTCAACAAGGATGTGATGCTGATAGAAATCTGGATCAATTTGTGATCAACTCTGTTTTGTTTCCTAATTAAGTGAGGAAATTTTAATTGACAGCACCGACAAACGAATATATACACAAACAAATGTTCGGTTATGGTTAAAACAATTCAAGTTTTTGTAATGAATTTTTGGCTTCAAATTTATTTCTTTCCTTTTCAGAAGGGTTTTCTGCACATTATCTTCTGTGTGAGAATTGATCGTAATAGATACGGATCTGAATAAGCGACTGGAACACGGCTGTTTATCAAAAGCATACGATTTCGAACTCGCGTAAATGTACATTTGCCAAATGCGATGGCATGAACGCTCTTCGAAAACATATGTTCGAAAGTGCTAAATGTTGGCTTTCAAATGCAGCAAAAGCGCTGCATAGCCGACCTCATTTTCGATTACGATCAAAAAGGCAAGCATTATTTTCAAGTAGGTGAAGCCGGCCGGTAAAATCACTTTAGGAGACCATCAAATACAACGCTGTGCTTTTCGACAACTGTTTTTCGTGGTGAATTTGGTGAGAGCAACATGTATGTCACGAACAAATTTTGATAATAAAATAGAAGTGAAGGAACGTTTTTCCATAAGAGCCAAAATTTGTAGTAATCTCTGTGTTAACTGAGTCCAAGTAATTTCGAATAAACAGCATGTGTTATATTGAAAACAGATCGAGTGAACCAAGACTTGTCGCATCACTACTAAAAGCCAAACCTGAAAAAAATTCTTAAATCAGTGCTTTCGCGTCAACTGCGTCTCCTACGCTCAAGTGGTAGTCAGCTCGATGACAATAACATAGCAGTGCGTTTATCAGATAAAGATCTGATCCATCAAGTTCTACTGGTCGCTCCGCTATGGTGCTCAGATAGGGCCAAGAGCCTTTGAACAAAGCAATTCAATGGTTTTACTGAAAAAAAGAACAACTGCAAACCCCGCTACAATGTTATCAATTTCATACTTTTTGCCTTTACTGCACTCTTTGATTGAGTTTTAAGAATAATCTTTCGATATCGCAAAATTTTCATGGGGGCAACACAAAAACGGCACCTATCTTTTTTTATAGAAATATTGTCAGTACGTACAACGAATTAAAAGGGATATACATAGTAGATACATCTGTAGTATGAACGTCATTCAGATAACGTACACAAACAATTGTATACTTATCAATCTCGAGATATAAGTAAATACATGTCTACGTTAGGTATGTACACATATAAATACAATTGATGTACATACATTAGCGCACACAAGGGGTAGGTTTAGGGATTAAAACCCCGCTAAATCTAATGACCTGAAATGCAAACTGTATGCTAAAGCCAGCTCTCAAGAAAAATAACAAGAAATATTTTTTATTAAAAAGCACTTTGCTTTTGCAGTAAATTTTCTTGAAGAAATAAACCTACGAGCATTTTTTTCTTGAGAGATGCAAACTGATTTAAGAAATTTTGATAGAAGAAAATTTCTATTCCATTTCTTCTGCCATTTTATAAGATTTTTTCGTTTTTCTTGAGAGCTCTTAAAAGTTTAACTGCGAATGAAACCATTGTCCTAAAATTATGCAATGCATGCTCACTTACTTTTGTTTTTTACACCTTACAGCCTAAAAGAGTTTACCACTGATATGTACTTAACAAGGATTCGAAGATTTAATTTACCAAATTCGAATTCGTTCCACCAAAATTACCTACATAATAAAAATGAAAGTTCATTTAATCCGGTAACTATTCGAAATATTAAAAAAATTGGGAAATGTTTAGTACCACTCACACCCCAAAACACCCCCCAATAGAAAGGAGACAGTCGCCGCTTTCTAAAAAGGGGAACCCCTCCCTTGGACTCCTCCCACAGGCACCTAGGGAACCGTTTGAAAAAGGGGGAAAAACGGATTTTTCTTAGGCAAACTGAGCAGTTTGAAGTGGAATATGACCCAACTAACAGAAACCGTGGGATTTTTTAATAAAAGAAATTATGCCAAATTAGATATGGGGGGATTTTGAATAAAGAATAAAAAGTTAATTGAAAATAGAAAAAAAAAGTTTTTATAAAAAAAAATGTTCTTTTTAACAAATGTATTTTTGCGTAGAATTCCTTTCTACGTAAGCGGCCTTCGGCCGCACTTAGGGATTATAACCCTCAGGCAGTAGAATTTTCCTTCTGTGTTGCCAAAGAAGGGGGGCTGAACACCTTTTGCAGAGAACA
>NW_023459919.1:23383-45879 GCF_013731165.1 Rhagoletis pomonella | reverse complement strand
GAAATCAATCGCATACCCTTGGAGAAAAATTTAAGCTATTGTAAAAAGGGGTGTGGCATCTCCCATACAAACCGAGTTCTGGAACTCTGTATGGAGATGTACGAAATAAATCGCATACTTTTGGAGAAAAATTGGAACTATTGGAAAAGGGGGCATGGCATCTTCCATACAAACCAAATTTTTCATATTGCATATCTCTGGAAGTGTTCATGGTATAGTTCTGGAACTTGGTACGGAGATATACGCAATCAACTCTTGAGGAAAAATTGGAACTATTGGAAAAGGGGGCGTGGCATCTTCCATACAAACCGAATTTTTCATACTGCCTATCTTTGGAAGTGTTCATGGTAGAGTTCTGGAACTTGGTATGGAGATATACGAAATCAATCGCATACTCATGAAGAAAGAGGGCAGCTTTTGGAAAGGGGGCGTGGCACCTCCCATATAAATCGAATTTTTATACTGAATATCTCTGAAAGTATGCATGGTACAGTACTGGAACTTCGTGTGGAGATATGCATGTAGTTGAATTCAAGCCCATACTCATGGAGAAAATTTGGGCTATTTGAAAAGAGGGTGTGAGGCCTACAAACGTACCTACCTTTAGCTATCTTTGAATGTATTGTTTTAATTCTTCTGTAGGTGTGTTTGTTAGTGAAATCCTCCTAAATGGTTGTACGGATTTTAACGAAACTTTTTGTGTGTTTTAGTGGGTCTCTGGATGGTTTAGTTTCACAATTTAATCCGACAGTTGGCGCTGTATTTGAGTTATTACTAAAAATCTTATTTATGATCCGATTTGGCTAATGTTTTAAATATGTATGCAATACTATTGCAAAAACGTGCTGCCAAGTGGTGCTGAAGTCGAGCTATTACTAAAAATAGCCAAGTGAGAAAAGGGGCCGTGAAGGTCAGATTAAATCAACCTGTTGCACCAATGGGTATATCGAACGCTCCTGCGTTGCGATTGGCCCAATGGATGTGATTTTCCAATATTATTATGCGTTCAAACTCTTAAGGTATTTCGTCTGAAATAAGTATATGTATATTGCATTTCTGTAGAACAATGATTCGCACCCATTTTGAAATTGCCACCAACTATACTATAAAACTTCTAGGACATTCACTATAGACCGGGTTGTTGCCGCCAGGGGGTGAAGAGGAAAAAATTTATTTCGCTTTGCGAATAACCGCGCTATAAAATGCCGCACAACTGGAGAATTTCAAGAACTTCTTCACGGATATAACACTTTCCTTAGGTTATTTAAAGCGGCAAATGACCACCAAACCATAATCTTAGCAGACGAATGTGCCTATGAAAATTGTAAACGTGAATTGTTGGTGAAAATCTTGGACCAAAAAGTTGCAATAAAATATATAAAAAATTTGGGCGGGACGAAGTTCGCCGGGTCTGCTAGTATAAAAATACATGGAAAACTTTGAGCGCTTTGAGCGACCTCTAAATATTTTTTGATTTCAAAATAAAAAAATAGGGGTATACTTCCTAGGGGGTGAGAGCATTACAATTCCGACTTTGCTGTTTTTGGACCACCCTAATGTACATACATATATATTTATTTATAACAATACTCACGCACGTCCAAAAACCCCTGTATTTCTTTTTCTTTTTGTTAAGCATTAACAAAGTTCTTTTTCTTTTCAAGCAATTGCACATAAGCATTGCATTTCGCAAAGATATTTTCTTTTTTCGCATAAAATATATAATTTTATTATTATTGTTGATAATAGCACTTCCATTTTTTTCCTAATGCATATTACCAAACGTCAAAACAAAAACATCAGTATACGCATGATACAAAAAAGAAGGTAGTTTCAATAAACAACTTTTTGATTAAAAAGCAGATTTTTGACAATTGCTCAATTGTGAAAAATTCGAAGCGGCGTTACCCAATTGTAAGTTTTTTGGTGTGGGAGATTTTATATCCTTAATTTGGGATTATAAATAAAATAGTTGTGTTAATATTTACCTTTTAATAATAATTAATATCTTATATTAAAAACGTTTAAATTTTACATTAAATTCGATAAAAACTTGCCAAATCATTTTAATATTAATAAAATACAATTTTAGTGAACATATTTTAAAATTTTTTTAGTGTCCTCATGATCATCTGATTATTTCACAATGTAGTTTTCTATATCGGATACGATGATTCTGATATAATTCAGACACTGAAATTATACATTTCGATCTGTTATTTAATACATATTGTCTTTGTCCATTTAACAGCAAATGGAATTTACTTTGGGACCCATGGCCCGTGAAATTTTTCCAGCAACACACATTGTTTTCAGATGAAGTTTTGACACACCCAAATGTGAAGTATAAAATAAATAGATACAAACAAATTTTCAATCAAACTGATTTCTGTAGTTCAGGGCGTCTTTTGGTAAATGTTCTGGAGGCCGTTTTAATATATCCTATCTTATTATATATTTCTTAGCTCTTCTACATTCTGAGAAGTTGAGAGAATGAAGTCTAATGTTCTTTTTTGGTCAACTACGACGTTTGATTTCATTTTTTGCAATCATTAGTTCATTTACTTTTAGGAGTCTAAATGCCCATACCGGCTATGTCGCTTTTTTTGAAATTTCGGACACAAATCTTCCAAGAATGGTTATAGGCTAAAACAAAACCGTTATCTAAAGGGGGTGTGGAACCTCCCATACAAATCGAATTTTCCATAGTGCATATCTCTGGAAGTATTTATGGTAGAGTTCTGGAACTTGGTATGGATATATGTATGTATATGAAGTCAATCTCAAGTTCGTGAAAAATATGGGTTTGTTGGAAAATGCAGCGTGCCAACGTAGAACTTGGAAAAGAGGTAAATGAAATCAATCCCAAACCTATGAAAAATGGGGGTATATGAAAACGATCTCGTGGCCAGCTACGAGAGCTAGCGGTATAAGCCATATAAACTAAAATTCTGGTGACGTATAGATACCTCTGGAAGCATTTACCTAGCATACTTAGATGAGGCATTTTTCCAATGGAAATATGTACAGAAAAACGAGGGCGAAACCTTCTGGAAAGTAACATGATCACAGGGTGTATCCCTAGAACAATGTTAAGCTAATCCTTGAGGGATTACATTCTTGTCAAGACCGACAGGCATAAGCTGAAATTGCGTCGCAAGTTTTACGATCGGCTTGGGTAAGGTTTAAACACTTAACCCCCCTTTGTTTTCGCCGCTACTGAATTCTATAAACTGTCAGCTTTCACACAATTTAAAATATACATGTGTATTTAAAAATGTCATGCAAATTGTGTTGCTAGCTTCATTTTGCAAAAATGTTGCAAGCTTTTTCACAGCGTGAACAGAATAGTACTTTGCTGAGGAAATGTTGTCGAATTTCACACTTGTTCACAAGTTTCGTGAGCTAACTGCCATTCATACACAACGTTGGACCAGTGTTGCCACTTCAGTAACCAAATTAGTGATAGATTATCAATAAAAACAGTGTTAGATCTCTGGAAAAGTGTAGTAGAATATTTCTAGTAACGTAAAAATTTGCCAAAAAAAATATATATCAAACCATGAAGTAGTATTCAAATGTAGATAAACTGCATTCTTAATTTTGTTCTATCGCGCCACTTTTTCGAGATATGTGCCTAATAAGGTTTTCATTTATATTGCCATATATATTTTTCATAAAAAAGATCTTATTTCTAATTTTTGTAATAAGTTCTTAAGTGTTTTGTCTGTGGAAATACTGTTGGTAAGCAACTTCACAGCCGTATTCTCAGGCGATGTCGAATCTCTAAGAAAATCGCCTCATGTAAGTGCAAATTATCCTTCACGCACGCAATAGAAATTTTGAAACAGCAGGACCTTCAGCTCTTCAAATAACACAAATCTTCGAAGTCTCTCTCGTTGTATTTTTGAAAGACCTCAGGAACTATTTTGATACCAAATGGCAAACGCTTGAAACGGTAGCACCCGAACGGTGTATTGAAAGAACAGAGTTCACTAGCTTTTACACTAAGGCCTATTTACCAAAATCCTTCCTTCCAATCTAGCAAAGTGAATATTTTACTACGTACGGTACGCAATACGTACCGATATTGATTCAAATGATGGAATCGTATGGTTTTCCGATAATGCATCTGCATTTAGGTCTTGCCAAGTTTTCCTGATTTCTTCTCCACAATTACAAGATTGGGCCCATCCACTCGCTCAATTATTTCCTTTTCCACCATATTTCGCAACTCATTTTTTACTTTGCCTACCAATGACTGTGGAATTCTTCTTGCAGGTTTTACCACCGGAACAGAACTTTTCTTTACCTGAATGTTCAGATTTGTTACAAAACATCCCGTCCCTTCGAAAACATCACTATAATCTATACATATAATAAAATTGTAACTGGTCGATGTCTGTACATTATAGATATTAAAGAAAAATTAATGTGGGGGGTCTTTATTAGAGCACCAGAAGCCAAATCAACCATTTTTAGAATTTTTGTCTGTCTGTGTGTCTGTCTGTCTGTCTGTCTGTATGTTTGTTCGCGCATCACTCGAAAACGAATACATCGATTTGAATGCAGTTTTCACCGATGTATTGCTAGAGGTCTAACTTAAAATATAGGAAGAAAAAAATAGAGAGTTGCCACCTGTTTGAAAATTGGAGTTTAAGTAAATTGATAAGAAAAAATGAATATTGCAATATGGGCGTCAAAAGAAAGAAAATATTTTTTAGAGTTGCCACCTGTTTGAAAATTTACATTTAATTTAATTTATAAGATAAATTGAATATTGCAATATGGGTATCAAACTGAAGGGGTTTAGCAGATTTTATTACCGAAAATATTTTTAGGGAGGGCTACCACCTGTTTGAAATTTTTTATTGTATTAAATTGATAAAATAAATGAAATCTATATCTACACATATACATATAATAAAATTGTAACAGGTCGATGACTGTACCTTATAGATATTAAAGAAAAATTAATATGGTGGGTTTTTATTAAAGCTACAGAAGCCAAATAAACAATTTTTAGAATTTTTGAAAATCTGTCTGTCTGTATATTTGTACGCGCATCAGTCGAAAACATGGAATTGAATGTAGTTTTAACCGATGTATCGCTAGAGATCTAGCTTCCAATATAGAAGAAAAAATTAGAGAGTTGCCACCTGTGTTTCAATTTCAGTTTAGGTCAATTGATACGGTAAAGTGAATACTGCAATATGGCTGTCAAAAGAAAGAAATTTACAAAGGCTTACAGCTGAAAATATTTTTGTGGACGGTTGCCACCTATTTGAAAACTTTAATTAAATTTAATTGATAGCATAAATTAAATATTGCAATATTGGCATCAAACTAAAGAGGCTAGGAAATTTTAATGCTGAAAATATTTTTAGGGGATTTGCCAACTGATTGAAAAATTGTATTCATTAAAATTTGTAAAATAAATGAAAAATTGCAATTCGAATATTAAACTAAAGAGGATTAGGAAGCTTACTTTTGAAAATATTCTTGAAGCGGGTTGCCACTTATTTGAAAATTTTAATTCAGTTAAATCTGTAATATAAACTAAGTGTTGCCATATGGGCATCAAACGAGAGTATTTGAGAATAATAAAATTGCAACAGGCCGATATCTGTACGTAATAGATGTTAAAGAAAAATTAATAGGGGGTTTATTAGATCAGCCAAATCTAAAATTTTGGTATGTTTGTCTGTATGTTTGTAAGCGCATCACGCAAAAGCTAATGTATGGAATTAAATGCAGTTTTCACCGATGTACATATTGCTAGAGCTCTAATTGAAAATGTAGAATCCATTTTTTTTTTGTTTTAGTTTATCGTCGATCATTATTCCTAGGTATTTGAACGTATTAACTTTTTCCAGTGCGTCGTTGTTTATATTTAGAGTTAGCAACGGACCGTTCTCAAAATTTCGCCTTGATATAACCACAAACTTAATTTTTTTTTCTGTGTGGAAGGTTTTTCGCTAAAAAAGTTAAAACTTTTCGTTGTGGCTGCCAAAAAATTAAGAAATCTGAGACGTCACGTTTTACAATTTCATACAGTTCTCTTTACAATGTATTTCACTAAACTACTAAACGGCTGCACCGACTTGGTTCATATTTGGCAACACCTTGAAAATAAATATTCTGACCAAAAATTTACTCGGTATGTAGCTCGGGTTATTCCTAAAATTCTTATACAGACTAAAACGTAAAAAACCAATATATCTCTAAAACCAATTACGCTGGGGAACTGAAACTTAGCACTGATGCATATATTGCAAATGGATTGAGAAAGGGGTCGTGGCACCTTCCTTCCATACAAATTGAAATTCTCATATAGCTTATCTCTGGAACTGCTTACGCTAACGTCCTGAAATTCTACACAGCCACATATGTTATCAATATCGTAGTTATGGCGAAAAGTGGTAAGTATTGGAAAGGCTGGATCGATATACAAGTATCATTCGATTGGGAACCATTTTCTCCTAGATTTCTAAATCCCATTGAACTATTGTAACTTTGTCTTTAATTTTTAGTAAAAGGTAAAATTTATGTGGAAATTTTGAAGAATATTTTTAAATTTTTCACAAAGAATGGAGCTTTGCTTTTACGAGTTTCGCTATAAACTGTCCTATCTACATACCTATTTGCATAAAATTATAGCCGTTTTCGTTGTTCAGAATAAACTCAAAAACCACTGAATAGAGTTCCGTCAGATTGTCGGAGGTTATCTTACATACATATATGGTCCAATTACATGCTACTAGAAAACTCTCTAGGTGGTGCTGGAGTAGAGTTATTTATAAAAATCGTATTTATTAACCGATTTCGTTCAAATTTTAAATGTGAGCTATGTACCTGTATAATGGAAAATTATTTTGATAAAAATTTTAGTGCCTCTGGAGTTAAGGTTGAAATTCATAACACGTATTCATTTTATGGTAAGCAATGGGTTTGCAGAAAATGAACCCAATGGATGGCGCTGCAGCCGAAATGTATAGAAACCCCGTGTGGTTGGTCTGCTTTGGCCCTATGTTTAAGTTATACGAATTTAGTTTTCAGATGTCTAAATGAAGGATGGGGTTAAGTTTTTCTGACGCCCTCGTGCACGATCATGCGGTCTTGCATCTACCCAGAAATCAGTTCATAAATTTTACTACGAATTGTAAAAGTGGTGAATTAACAATGAAAGATCACCGTAGGTATATCAATTGCTTCATTTGAATGATACTTAAGGGATCACACGACTCATTTAGCAATGTACCGGAAAACTTTTCATCCTGTGGGACAGCGCGGATGCTTGGCTCTCCTATCACAGAAAACGCACTTCTGTGCTCTTAAGTTTCCCTATCAGAACTTTTATTGGCATACGCATCGCACCAATGTTGTATTTGCAAGATCATACAAAAAGATTACGCATGCTTGGCAGAGATCTCACAGGAGGAAATAAAACCATAGGTAAAGCTCATGACACCGAAAGGTACTCGTATTCCATATGGTATCACAGCGTTACTATTTTTGGCCTATGTGTGAGGAGGATACTGCGCCTTAATGGTTTCAACTTAAATCAAAAATTTTGACTTTACAGACTAATTTTGTTTTTAAACGCTCTTTTGCATTGGCCAACGCAAAAGCCCTTATTAGGCGCCACGAAGTAAGCGGGCATTGGCTAGTTTCGAATAAATTCATCTTTTGATGCTTCGCGAATCACATCAGTGCGCTTAATAAGGTTCAGCTGCTCACTTGCTTCTAATCCCAACAAAGGCTCATACGGTGTATCAACAACAGTGAATGGCAAAATCTTAATTTCATTTAGGCACATTTTTTGACGAGTGCAGGGCATTTGCGAAATTCGTGAACGCTTCTATTTACAATTAGAGCTTTGTCGCATTTTGTGCTTAATATGTGCGTTTTCTGTGGTTAGCTTCTCGCGTTTACTATGGGATTTTGCTTACCGCTATTTTGTGAAACTTGTTTGTAGGTACTACTGTGTATTTGTTCTGTTGTTGCATTTCGTCTGCGTAATTCTTCACTAACTCAGCAGCACGAGCGATATCGATGGTTTTTTGCAGGGTTAAATTTTCCGTTTCTAGAAGTTTTTTTCTGTAGCTTTTGACTATTTACACCAATAACAATGTTGTCTCGTATCATTCTATCTGTGTCGATATGTCAACAGTTCCTAACCAGTTTCGCAGGTCTAGCAGATAAGACTCGAATGGCTCACCTTCTTGCTTTCGCGAATTGAACTTAAAAGCTTCATATATCCCTTTTTTTGGTGTACAGTAGTTTTTCACAGCAGCTGAAACTGCATTGTAATTTTTTCTCAGCTCTGCAGACAGTCCCAAGATGTTAAAAATTTAAATTGCTCTCGTTTCAATTCAGCTCAACTCCTAGTTTTCATTCCTTTTTCGGCTGCGCCATGTATTATTTTCTATGTCCAGTATACGACTGTCTTTATTAAAACTTCAATTCAAGTGACAAGTAATATAGACGATTATAAATATAAGTAGAGGATGCCACATAGACATAAATACTTATATACATTTGTATAAATGTATTTATATATACAGTCATGGTATCGATGTCTTGTTTCTTGATAATTCCAACATATTAGTTTACCTACATCGATGGCCTCAACTTCTCCAAATGCTTCTTCTTCTTCTTTATGGCTGCTTGCAACATTATAACTGTGCCACTAGTTTATTTGGTGTCGCGCGGGATTTGATCGTGCCACTTTCCTCAAACTAGCAATACCTTTTATATCTAAATGCAAAATCTCGTGACTCAAGTCTGAATTTAGGTTGTGTACAAAGGTTTCGAGTAACTCTGCTTCGTTCATTCGGAACCTTAAACGGTCTGACATTTCCATTACAACGTCAAGGAAATCATCAAACAGCTCATTAGGTTATTGTTTTCTTCTCCGAATATCGTCGCGGATTTCAGCGTCCGTCGAAAAATCTTTGAACTGGTGACGCATGACCTCGCAGAGATCAAACCACTCTAATTAATCCACTTATTGCCGATATCTCCAAAATCATTGCAAAGCTTTACCTTCAAACAAAGAGTGTAAATGTTAGCATAATACTTCAAAACTTCCGTTCAGATGAAGCGAGGTTAATGGTCTACCGATAAGCTATCTTTCGACCCACTAAAATGAACTTGCCAATTTCGGATTAAATTGGAAAGCTTCTCGTTTGCCACTGACAATCTGCCCACTCCTAAAGACTCTGGCCGTCTACTATTCCGGGAAGCATGAATGGGAGGTCGCTCTTCGAAAGGTGCATCATGCGGCAATTCCATTTTTACCTTCCTTTTATTAGCTCGGGATGTAACTATGTAATATTGATGCGCCTAAAAGATGCAGCGATTTCTATTCTCAAGTTACATACCTGATGACAGTACGAATGGGAATTATAATAGGGAGGCTTTAGTTTTTTAAACTATAATTTTATTTGTTCACGTCTCGAATTATGCGGGGATGGTCTGGCAACTAATTGCTGCACTCGCTGTTCGGATAACATGTTATACGTGGTGGTTTTCCTGACCTAATTGTTGATTTGCTACCATGGTGGCTTACGCTTGCGGATTACTTTGTACTCAACGCCGCGTAAATGGTCGTTCAAGGGGAACAACACCGGCTTTAGTACTATCTATGTCACTAATTATTGGCTTTAAATCCATTGCATTGCAAGGACTTCTACAAATCGGACAAATGTTGTTGTTTTCTAGCCATATACGAATGCACTTTAAGTGGAAAATATGTTTGCACGCAGTAACTATGTAATATTGATGCGCCTAAAAGATGCAGCGATTTCTATTCTCAAGTTACATACCTGATGACAGTACGAATGGGAATTATAATAGGGAGGCTTTAGTTTTTTAAACTATAATTTTATTTGTTCACGTCTCGAATTATGCGGGGATGGTCTGGCAACTAATTGCTGCACTCGTTGTTCGGATAACATGTTATACCTGGTGGTTTTCCTTACCTAATTGTTGATTTGCTACCATGGTGGCTTACGCTTGCGGATTACTTTGTACTCAATGCCGCGTAAATGGTCGTTAAAGGGGAACAACACCGGCCTTAGTACTATCTATGTCACTAATTATTGGCTTTAAATCCATTGCATTGCAAGGACTTCTACAAATCGGACAAATGTTGTTGTTTTCTAGCCATATACGAATGCACTTTAAGTGGAAAATATGTTTGCATCCAGTTTCTCCGGTCTCTTGGCTACGTAATAAAATCTCATTGCATACGCCACAGATTGCACTATTCATTGTGTCTACTTCTATGCCACCGGAGGCTTGACCAGGAATATAAGTCACAGACATTATAAAAAAAATCTCAAACAACACAAAACAGACAATAAAAAGAGAAAACCAAATTAGAACAAAATAAAATTTTTTAAAACCTATAGAATTATAATTCTGAGCATATGTACCCCCTTACAAAGATAATAATGACTTTACAGGAAAATGATTTATACAATTCGGGTTATATTGTTTGTAGTTAGATACCTATCTACCTACAAGAAAACCAAATCCAAAAAGAAAAACACAATTCATCGATTTATCAAAAAGTACTCTTTTGGCTACTCTGTAGGAACGTTATTCACATGGACCATGTGGTTGTTTAGCTCCATGTCATAAAATTTAGTTAGTTATTAAGTTAATTGTCCGGGTGTACTAGAACAAGAGACACCGCGACCTAAAATATCTTTTGTATCTCTTTAAAGGAGTCCATAACCCAATGTGGCCAAGATTCCTTCGGCTTCCCTAATGAATCCAAAAGGGTCTTGGTTGACGAATTCCTAATAGCAGAGGGTTCGACCATCGAAAATTTGAAATAAATAAATCTTTGTCTGGCCAAAGCCGGACAGTGACAGAGAATATGCTCCGAAGTCTCATCAGCCTCGAGGCAGAGCCGGCACTCCGACTCTGTGATAGCACCTATTCGGTGCAAGTGGGATCGCCATTGGCTGTGACCAGTCAGATACCCAGAGAGTGGCCTGATGCCATTTCTATTAGGTAAGACGATGTCGTTTCTGTTAAAAGGGTAGCCGAAGAGACTGGCCTGTCTAAGGCCCCCACCGCTCCCCAGTACTAACTGCGTTCCGAGTGTACCCACCAAGTAATTATGGCTCTCGAAGAGGACCAACTGACACCACATAAAGGTTCAGGTCCCGAAAGGGCAATTAGCGATCCTTCGCGTGCCAACTCGTCAGCGATCTCGTGGCCTTCGATTCCGCAATGGGCTGGTACCCAGCACGGTGTAACCGTGTTTTTGGCAGCCTAAACTTGTGGCGTGTCAAAGCAGTCTCTAACCAACTTCGATTTGATAGTCCTGTTTGAAAGGGCTCCGTTGGCTGCTTGGCTATCTGAAAAGATAACTAAAAAAGCTCCTTTTAAACCCTTTTCAAGGTTTAATTTTGCGCAGTTTAAGATTGTGACTATTTCAGCCTGCAACACTGTGGGCAATTTGTCCATGGGAATTGCAAGTTTGGTGCTAGGTCCAAAGATGCCTGCACCCGTTCTGTCCGCCATCCTTGAACCGTCTGTGTACCAGTGTACATATCTGAGATCAAGGGCAGGGAGTCCGTTTGCCCAATCTTCGCGATCGGGGATTATCACTTGGAATTTTCTGCCAAAGCAGACCTCCTTAGTCATGGAATCAGAGATTCCGCATATTTCCAACCCTGGTATCTTCCCAAAAATACATTCATGAAACTTCTTTGCGAAGAAGCCGTCGTTAGATAGTCGAAGTTGCAGCTCCCTCATGGCTGCTGTTTCCTGGATAAAAATATGGAGAGGAGTCCATCGCGTTCTTATAGATCCAGTGACGGATAGACATGCCAAACTTTGCAATAGGTTAAGGCGAAGTATGGCAGTTTTTTGCATTGTCTTCTAGAGCCACTCAATCAGTCTTCAGCTCAGGCCCCATTTCCTACCAAAAAGTCTTCTGTAGGTCCACATGGCCCGTGTGGCTTTAGCAACCGATCTGTCAAGATGGGAGTTCCAATTAAGTCTCTTATCTAGCGATATCCTCAGATATTTGACCACATCGGAGTATTCCAGCACTGTCCCTCCAAGAGTGACCGAACCAAGGTTCGGTTTATACCTTGTTGTAAACGGTACCAGAACAGCCTTCCGTGGATTTATGCTGAGGTGCCCATTGGCACACCAGTTTGAGACCACGCGAAGAGCTGCGCATGTAACGTCAGTGACATTACTGCCGAATTTTCCCCTAACTATAATTGCAAGGTCATCTGCGTATCCGACAACATCGTAACCACACTCATGTAGTCTGATTAAGAGGTCATCCACAACAAGTGACCAGAGCAAGGTAGAAAGGACCCCTCTCTGTGGGCAGCCTCTCGCGTACGATGTAATTTCACACTCACGAAGCATAGCGTCGATCCAACCAACAGTAGTGGGGTCTAAGCCTCTTTGGACCAATGCCCTTGAGATAGATCCATAGGCAGTATTATCGAAAGCCCCCTCGATGTCCAAGAAAGTACACAGAGCGATCTCCTTTGCCTTCAAGGCACTTTCGATCCGACTAACCAAATACTATAGGGTCGAATCCGTTGATTTCCCTTTAACATACGCGAATTGTGTGTGATGTAAGGGAAGTCTGCTCTGCCTTTTCCAAGTTGGATAAGGAAGCAAAGCAAATGGGTTTGGTGGTAAACGAGGACCTTGGCACCCACGTCACTGTTGACAGTTACAATTTCGAGAAAGTAGAGAATTTCGTTTACTTGGAAACCGGCATTAACACCGATAATAATGTCAGCATTGAAATCCAACGCAGAAGCACTCTTGCCAACAAGTGCTACTTTGGACTGAGTAGGCAATTCAGGAGTAAAGTCCTCTCTCGACGTACGATTTTGCGGAAGATTTACGGGCCTTTACGCGTTGGCGACGGCGAGTACCGCAGACGATGGAACGATGAGCTGTATGAGCTTTACAACGACATGGACATAGTCAGCGAATTAAAATACAGCGGCTCCGCTGGCTTGGCCATGTCGTTCGAATGGACACCGACGGTCCAGCTCTGAAAGTAAACTCGGAACCCGCTGGTGGCAGCAGAGGAAGAGGGAGGCCCCCACTGTGATGGAAAGATCAGGTGGAGAAGGACTTGGGTTCACTTGGCGTTTCCAATTGGCGTCAGTTGGCACAGAAGAGAAACGACTAGCGTACTTTGCTGAACTCGGCCAAAATCGCTTAGGCGGTTACAGCGCCAAAAAAGAAGAAGAAGTAATAGCCCTGACAGACGTGTGGTTTGTACACCATGGTATGCATACTATGGATTTTGATACTATTTCGATGAGACTCACATCTACAAAGTACGTATACCGATGTTTTGTTTCTTTATCACAACTGATAGCATGTATGTATGCCATTTTGCTCGCGCTGCTCTTACAGTCGCAATGGCCGAGTGAACAGAGCGCTAGAATGCCACTAGAGAGATCCGAGTTCGAGTCCCCGATGACGGGTTTTTTTTATGACTTTTTTTTCATTTCTTTTTAAATAATCTGAAGATTTTAATGTTAAAAAAGATATTTGTATTCATTGACTTTTTATGATTTAAAGTACCTAGGTTTATTTCATAATGAAATTGTTGTTAAACAAATATATCCTCGCTTCATTTACGCGTTATTTTGAATAAAATAGAAAGCAATTCTCTTTTCCTCCATATCTTTGTTTTTGAGACTAAAACGTGAGACAGCTTACTGAATACCAGGGTAAATATTTCAAAATAAAAATATGGAGGAAAAGATAATTCCTTTGGCGCGTATTCATAGTCCAGCAACTATGTCGAAACTAACAAAGTTGCTACTTAAATTTAAGTACCAACTTAAAATTTACCTCTATTCATAGTCGCATTTCAGACTTCTATTAAGTATTTTCGACTTAGTTTACGATATAGCAAAACGAGTGTCAAAATGTATCGATTTTTCTTTACGATATTTTGGAAAAATTACATTTTTATTAAATAATATCAAGTTTGATCATCCGTTTATGTAATATTTATTTTCATTGCATGATTATGCAAAAGAATAAGGTATCATTTTCTTGTTAATTGTGTGAAATAGCCAGAACCGCAGTGATGTGAAGTCGATGTTTATCGAAAGCATGCTGTGAAACATACAAATAATAGATATCTAAATGTTATGGTGCATTTACATGGTATGAATTTGTTCAGAAGCCGTATGAATTTCCTATAAAAGAAGCACCAACTCTATGAAGAAATGAATGAAAGCGATATATATTTAACAATTTTGACTTGTATACTAGACAACATGATAAAAACATTAGAAGGTAAAACCATTCTCTCAATTCGTCGGCCATGATTTTTTTCTGACGTTTGCAAACATTTTAAAATCATATAAAATTGAAAATAAAAAAATGAAATTGTTCACAATTGTTGTTGTTTGAGATTAAAAATGAGAATGTGTGTGTGAGCCTGAGCTCGAATTTTAAAATTATATTGTTGGCAAACGTCAGACTGCCTCTCAATAATTTTACCTTGTAATGTTTTTATCATGCTAGCCAATATTTTTTTTGTAAACAACAAATAAAAAAATTTTATTTTGTGCTAGCTTTGAAACTAGAGGCTTATTTTTTTGTTAAATCTGCTTTAAAAAGGACCTACTGCCAATAAAGCCTTGTGGATTGCTATTTTTCCATATTTGTAATGCTTCCATTTAAACATCTTTGTGGAAAACAGTTTTTTGTTCAGAATTGCTTGTTTACGAAACGTTTGGCATAAGTTGAAATCATAGGGATGACGTTTTCTTCCGTTTCTCAGTGGATTTTATACTTGAAAAGGCACCAAAATATGTATGCAATACTTCTACATATCTTCGTTTAAAGCACAAAACCGCGCATCAAGGAAAGGAAGGAAATTTTAAAAACGGTTCTCTCTTTTAAACTTAATAATCTTCTCTCCTTATGTCTAAGTCGATATTTTATTATATCGATATTTTATTATAAATGGCTAAGGGCTTGATGTCAGGAGCTTCCGATGACCAAATATCTTTTTTGGCACAAATTTCAGTTCCGAGGTTTTGCAGAACCACGATACGCGCTTTGTACTTTAAACGACGAATATGTATATCGCTTGAACAATATGTTAGCGTTTGGCCTAGCTTCTCCTCCGATATGCGGCGTGCGTGATTTTGTCACACAAAGTAAAGGACAGTTTTACGCCGACTCCGAACGGCAATTGTATTTTAATGAGAAGTTGTTTCCATGACAGAATACACTCGGAGGTTTACTATTACCAACAGAGGGGCAACCACTATTAGAAAAACTGGGCTTGAACTCAGGCTCTGCGTAATGCTCTACAGCAGCCGCCACTACTTTTACATATATTGCTGGTATATTCAAAATACTATCCCGAACTTCGGAGTGTATATATGTAATATAAAAAAGAATGAGAGGTACTATAAGAAAATGTACCCAAAATTCTGGTGCAAATGAAAAAATGCTCATTGAAAATAGTTCACATGTATAAATTAAAAGATATAACTTAATAGGTTACAGCGCTAAACAAAAGGAAAAGTTATAAAAAATAGCAATGCGGTTTGAAGGCAACATGAAGCCATATAATGCTTGTTTGTTTCGTTAATACTCTGAACTTTGTAAGATATGGCACTCTATTATTTGCAGTAGTTTGCAAATATTCACTAATGGTTCTAAAATCGCAAACATTTTCGTGGGATGTTTTTGTTTGATTTCGAATTGAAAATACATTACGATCATATTGTACCGAAATAAGTGCGGTATCTCTGCATTTTTGTAAAAGCCAGAAAGAAGCATAAACTGTATGAAAAAATGAAAGGGAGAAGTATACATGCCTTCTATAATTTTGACTTATATGTATATTTGGCAAGTCTTTGTGTAAACAACAAAAAATACAAATTTTCATTTTTTTGCCAGCTTGGAAAATATAGGCTTATTTTTACTTAAACGTGATATAAAGCTCATTAAAATGCTCTGTAATGTCTTGATGTAAGTTTGTTATCATAGTTCTTCGTATTTTTATTGTCCACTAAATGTGAGTGGCTTCAATTTAAAAAGTTCTAGTACAAAGAATTTCTTTGTTTTGAATTTGTTTGTTTATTGTTTTTAATTTTTAAAACTCATACTTTTGACATGTATGTGAATGGCGGAGTTGCCGCTTTCCTCCTTTTCGGTGGGTTTATATATTAAAAAGGCATCAAAATGGGAAAACCCCCCTTGGTATCTCTGCATCTGTTAAACTTTTTATGGGAAGATGTATGAAAATTCAACTTGCTATAATTTCATATGCTTAACAGTATCACAACAGTATGTTTGCAGTATCTCCCCATAACTTTTCATATGAAAAAATTTATTATATGCATCCCACTTGATATCATTGAATTCCTCATTAGAACATGTAGTCCCTCTATTTTAACGTATCAACAGTTCATATGGCTTCATACCATGTAAATGCGCCATTGTGCACAAATCTACTTTAAAAGGACTAGCTTGAAACTGACTTATTATTTGAGAATTTATCTAAATTATTCCAATTATAAAATTGTGATGTAGCTTTATTCGAATTGTAATACGCATTTGATTTCATCTTCCGATTAAAATGGATCGATCTTTGTAAATTTTAATTGGAGATTATTCAATATTATCAAATTCACCCTCTACCAACTTAATTTTTACATATTTCGTCTGTTTTCCCTTAATTTGATAAAATGCTTCTTCCTAGTTACGACTTAGTTGCAGCTGCAGCCGAAACTAAATTTTAAGTTGGTACTTAGCCAGAAAAGTCAAAACTAAGGCGACTATGAATAGCTTTAGTTGTGACTTAGAATAGTTTCGACTTAGTTGAGTACTGAATATGACTATGAATATGCGCCTTTGTATTTTATTTTAAAGAACGCGAAAATGAAGGGAGGAAATATTTATTTAAGAACAATTTCATTAGAAAATAAACCTAAATAAGTGCTTTAGTATCATACAAATTCAATGAAAACAACCGTTATGTGAACAAAGTTATAATACCCTTGTGCACAAGTGCGCTCGGGTATAAAAATTTTGTTTAACATTATTATTATTATTATTATTATTATTATTATTATTAGAGTTCGAAGGTGATCGTGATAAGCGCAGGTTTACTTGTGCTCGTTCGCTCTCCAACTTTCTGTGTGTATACGTAGTTATAAAAAAAAAATTACTAAACGTGGCGTTAAATTCAGTGAAGAAGACAATATGTCTTCCTCAAAAACTATGAAATTAAGTGAAGCATCAGTTGGTGATTCCACCAAACAAAATTATTGGACACCACTGCAGATGTTGTCTATTAATGATGATGAGTCTGGCAGCGAAGTTGATGAACCGGCTAAAATTAATAAAATAATATTATCTCCAATTAAAGTTTTGACTCAGAACGGCAGTCAAGTATTAAAATGTCTTGAGGATAAAAAAGTGAACAACTTTCTTGTTAAAAAAATGTTAATAGGCATAAAACTGATTAGTGAAACTAAAGAATCATTCAGTGCAATTAGAACCATACTCAAAGAAAATAATTTTCAATTTTTTTACCACGATCAAAAGCAAGAGCGACCTTTCAAGGTCGTACTCCATGGCCTTGATGGTAAATCTGCTGATGAAGTTAAACATGCACTTCTCCTGCTCGGTCTCAAATGCACAGAAGTCAAAGCAGTAATTAAAAACTACAACAATTATAATGATACTCTCTACATAGTGAGTTTCGAGAACGGAAGTGTAAAATTGCACGATCTGCGCGCCAATATAAAATCGCTATTCCGGACACGATCATCAGCTGGGGGTATCAAAAAAAACTTAAAAAAAAGCCGGTGCAATGTCACAATTGCCAAATGTTCGGCCATGGTGAGAGAAACTGCTATGTGAAGGCAAACTGTTCCAACTGTGCTGGAAAGCACAAAACAATTGAATGCATGTCCACAAACAAAATACGCTGCGCCAACTGCAAAGGCGAACACAAGTCAACTGATCCTCTCTGTCCAAACCGTGATGCATTTCTACGTATAAGAGATACAATTAAAGTGCGAAAAAATCGTCAACCAACAAATAAGGGCAACGTTAACTCCAAGTCGTTTCGTTACAACTCTTCATCATTCCCCGCTTTACATGGTTTTCCGTGTGAGAGGCGGCAAGAATACCCCCTACCTCTGGCTCGTCTCGTAGCCCAATCAACGTCCAACAGACAAATACCGACTTATTCACGGAGCAAGAGATCACCCAGTTAACACTAGATATCCTAACTAAATTAAACTGTTGTAAAACTAAAGCAGATCAATTTCAAGTTATCACACATTTAGCAATTAAGTACCTATATCAAAATAAGTTGTAAAGTTTAATTTCAGACTAAATCTGATTACATGGAACTCTCGAAGTATCCGAAATAAGGAAAGTGAGTTATTTTATTTTTTAGTAGTTAACAAAATCGATATCTGTCTTCTCTCGGAAACATCTAAGCTTTCACACTCAAATTACAATTGTGTTCGAAAAGATCGTAGTAATAAGCGTGGAGGTGGAGTAGCTATATTGATACGAAAAGGTTTCCAATTTACTATTGTTCCAAATATAGCAACAGAGATTATTGAACTTATAGATATTGAAGTGTCAACCAAAAACGGTGAAAAAATCAAAATCTTTAGTGTATATTTTCCCTGCGGGTCACGAGCTAATGGGCTGCAAAATAAATGTAAATCTGATTTACGGAAGTTATTTAATTTGAATTGCAAATTTGTGATAAGTGGCGATCTCAATAGTAGACACAGGGCTTGGGGATGCTTAAGTGCAAATGCATGGGGCAATAGTTTACAAGAAGTCTCAGCTTTATTCCCTGTTACGATATCCTATGCACAAACTCCTACCTATATTCCTGCTGCTGCCAGAAGCAAACCATCAACGCTTGACCTTATTATTTCCAACATTCCTCAGGCTATCTCTCAGCCCATCACAATTAATGAGTTAAGCTCGGATCACTTACCAGTTGAATTCCAAATAGCCCTCGGTGTATTACATCATGAACCTAAATATTTTGATTATGAAAATGCCAACTGGTACAAATACAACCAGTTCCTTAAACGAGGATGTACTGGCCTGCCTATGGACCTAAATGCAACTACCAGTAAAAGTAAAATAGATTCAGACATAAATTTTCTTACAAGCAAGATTCTGGAAGCCGTCAGGCTCTCTGTCCCTAAAGTTAGCGGCAATAATTACCATCTCAAGCTGCCACCATTCGTTTTAAACATAATTAAAAACAGAAACTATTTTCGTAGACAATGGATTAGATGTCGTCAGGAGTGCGACTATACTCAGATGAAGAATCTTAATGTTATAATTAAAAACGAAATCTACAAGCTTAAAAATAAAAAGTGGAATGAAAAACTGAGCTCTCTGGAAAAAAGATCCAAACCTTTTTGGAATATAACTAAAATAATGAGGCATTCCCCCAATTCTGGCCGGTAATACTGTTCTTTACACTAATGAAGAAAAAGTTACATCTTTTTCCGAAAATTTTCTGCAGTATCATAAAGTTTCTGATAATCTTGGCATACCTTACCACAACAGCAATATCAACTCCATTGTGTCTCAATTTGATACACTAAGGGCCGGTTGTTCAATGTCTGATTAGCACAAATCGGAGGTAGAAGCTCCGGTTAAGCACAACTACTGCTTTATCGATCACATGTTACATGCATGATGTCGAAATCGTCGATAGTGTAGTGGTAGTGATAACCAGACATTGAACAACCGGCCCTAAAAGTTGTGACACCTGATTCTCACTATGTTACTAGTGAACATGTGTCAACTATAATACGCCTTCTGCACTCCAAAAAATCTACTCGTCTTGATGAAATCAACAACGTAATGTTAAAATGTCTCCCCCGAAATTCGGTGGAATTTATAGCATTCATTATAAACTCTTGCCTTAAATTAGACTATTTCCCTGATACTCGGAAAATAGGCAAAGTAATTCCGATACATAAAAGAGGTAAGCCAAATAACACCACATCTAGTTATCGTCCGATTAGTCTTCTCAGCAGTCTTAGCAAGGTGTTCGAGAAAGTACTAAAAGATAAAATCTGGGAATTTTTGCAAACTGCTGATATTATACCCAATGAACAGTTTGGCTTTCGCAGCTTCCATTCCACGACACATGCCATCAAACGTCTTTGTAATCAGGTAAAGGACAACTTTGTAAACAAAAAATCAACTTCCCTAGTCTTACTCGATATTGAAAAAGCTTTTGATTTAGTTTGGCACAACGGTATAATAGCTAAACTTATTAGTTTTTGTTTTCCAAATTACCTGATCAAAATTATTTGACCATTCGATATTTCTGCGTACAAATAGGTGATTGTTTTTCTGACTTAATCCAAATACCTGGAGGCGTGCCTCAAGGCTCGGTTTTAGGGCCAATTTTATACATTATATATTGTTCTGATATCGATAGAATTACTAATTGCAATTTTTCATATTATGCTGATGACCAGGGAACGGATTTTTAGGCTGGAAAAGGCAAAATAAAATAGCGAAAAAGGCAGGAAAAGGCACTAGGTATTGCAAAAAAGGCAGAAAAAGGCCAAACAAAATAGCGAAAAAGGCAGGAAAAGGCACTAGGTATTGCAAAAAATGCAAAATAAGGCACTAAAAAAAGACAAAAAATACGAAGAACAATCAAAAAATACATTTATTTTAGAAATGTTTATATTACAAGTAAAAAGAGAAAAACTATGAACTAGTTTCATTATATGAAAAATTTGTACTTTGAATCTTTGACTATTTTATCCTTTCGAGTTTCTAACTCATAAAACTTTAATCTGTATAGTTGTAGTAACATTGAACCACAAGATGCATTTTGAAGTTTTCTGGCAGCATTTTCATTCGATTTTCGCAAAGAAAAGCCTTGAATGTACTAAATGTGCGCTCGACGTAAGTTGATACAAGTGGAGCCCAATTTAAATATGGAACGTTTGAAACGTTCATATTATCAGGAATAAAAGCGTTTTTCTCGCCCTTTACAATTTTATCCACACCCCTTTTTGTCTCCAAGCCTACGTTAGCTGAGAAAACGGCTTTGAATTTTTCCAACACCAATTTGGCAGGAGGTCCCTGCGTTTCTATAAGCCGCATGGGCGTGCATATTTTTTAATCTTAAAAAAAAATTGTAAATGCTATAATCACTTTTTTAAAGGTAGAAAAGGCAAAAAAGGCAAATATCTTAAAAAAGGCAAATATCATAAAAAAGGCAAAAAAAGGCAACATCAAATGTGTATATATGGAATCAGGGAAAGCTAAATCGTGGACATTCCTAATCGTATATATTTACTCTATCTCTTTAGCAGAAAAAAAGGCAATTTCCATAAAATCCGTTCCCTGCTGATGACATTGCAATTTGGACCTCCCATAAATTCGGTCAACAAGCGACGAGCGAACTACAAGCTGCTTTAGATAGTTTATCTAATTATTTTTGCAAATGGAAAATCAAAGTTAATCCCGGAAAAGCGCAAGCAATCTTCTTTACGAGAAGAAGAAACCCTTGTTATCTTCCTGGCTCCACCTTGCAAATAAACAATTTTAGAATACCCTGGTCCGATAAAGTCAAATATTTAGGCCTAATCCTTGATCCCAAATTAATCTTTAAAGATCATATCCAGAGTGTAATCCAAAAAATCGACCTCGGTATAAGAATGTTGTATCCATTAATTAAAAGGAATTCAAATCTCAGCAATGATAACAAAATTATCATAGCCAAAGTAACTTTTCAATCCATTATTTTATATGGATGCCCAGTCTAGGGTATTTGTTCTAAAACCCACGTTAAAAAATTACAGGTTCGCCAAAATAAACTTTTAAAAATGATGCTTAATCTACCGTGGCATTACTCCACTGAACGTCTTCATAATGATAATAAAATAGAACTTATCTCGAAACAAATAACTAAGAGTATCTACAAGTTCAATCGGCACTGTGAATACTCAGGAAATATCCTTATCAATTCACTTCCTACTATGGTTATTTAAATATCAAATAATATATATTTATTCCTAATACAATAGGTTTTTGTGTATGTATATAGTTATACTTATGTAGTATTTTATATATACAGTGTTTCTATATATATATAGTTATACTAGCAGACCCGCCCAAAATAAATTTTTTGTACACGGTCAAAAATTTGATTTTAATTTTTAAATCGCGCTGGGACTACTGCCTTTTTTAATCTTTTATAGTCTACTTTTTAAACCAGTCAATAGTTTTAAGCAATTTTTAATATATTGTGGTTTAAATTTTAGTTCAAAAAGTTCGTGGTTTAAAAATCAAACCAAAATATTATTTGTTTTTTGTTATTTTTTGGCCTTTTAACAATTATATTCAACAATTTTTATAATGAGCTCGAGGCCATTTTTTTTTTTTAAATGAAAATTTATTGTGGAAAAGCAACAATAATTTGA
>NW_023459919.1:0-18383 GCF_013731165.1 Rhagoletis pomonella | reverse complement strand
AAATTATTGTTGCTTTTCCACAATAAATTTTCATTTAAAAAAAAAATGGCCTCGAGCTCATTATAAAAATTGTTGAATAAAACCAAAATATTTTAATTCTAGTTTCTAGGTTTCATATATAGAAAGTTTGGTTTAAAATCTAAACCGAAATAGAAAATGTTTGCACACAGCGAAATGTGGTGTTGATTCCAACTCGACATATGAAAGCATATTGGCATGCGTGGCTGTAGCTGAGTGTGCAAAGCTGCTTTATACAATTGGTTGTGCTACTAAGGCTGTCCGGGTTCAATCCTCATCAGACGGAGCATGAAATTTTATTTTTATTTTTTATTCTTAATTATGAAAATGTTTGGGTTTAAAATTTAAACCGAACTGTTTTAAAATTCTAAACCCAACATATGTGCACTCTTTTTTTTTTAATTTAGAAGGTTTGTATTTGAAACTGAATTTATGTAGTTTGGTCATATAAGTAGTCCAAAAAGTTTGAAATTAAAACCGAAATTTTTAACCGTGTATTGAAACATTTTGGCCCAACATTTTCACCAAGAGTTCACGTTCATGATTTTTAATGACGCATTTGTCTTCTAATATTATGGTTTGGTGGTTGTCAGAAAGCATATTTTCCGTCTTAAATAACTTAGCAAAACTGTACATGCATACAAATATTTATTTATTTATTTATTTATTTATTTATTTATTTAATCTAGAAATAAACATTTCGTACAGACTATTTGGTAAAAAAACAAAATATAAATTAATAACTAATTTAGCATACTATTTAAAAGTAGTTTGAAGTTAGATTTGAAAGAAGAGAAATCGATAGCAGAAGAGTTTAAGAGCGAATTAAACTCGATTAGAGCTCTGCGAATAGGAGCGTTATTCGCATAATTATTCCTGACAAAATCCAGAGAAAAAATGTCATGATTCCTAAGGCTTCTTGGTGGGATATTAAATGTAATCCGTTCGAGTATGAACGGCGAGTCAATCGCACCCCGTATAATGTCAAAAACGAAAGTAAGAGAAATAATAATCCTTCTATTATGCAGTGATTTAAGGTTTATAAGCATGCATTTAGCAATGTAAGATGGGAAAGGATCAACGAAATGTAGAGAGCGTAGAGCATAACGAATAAAAGATTTTTGGATACGTTCAATTCTGTTGATATGACATTCATAATATAGTCGCCAGATAAAGACAGCGTACTCGAGCTTAGAACGAATAAGAGTAGTGTATAGTAATTTTATGGTATATGGATCAGTGAAGTCCGAGCTAAATCGACGGATAAATGCAAGCATTGAATATGACTTTGCAATGGTATAATTTAAGTGGCTGTGAAAAAGAAATCTAGCATCAAAAATTACTCCTAAGTCAGAAACTTCACCATTGGTGGCAAGCTGCGAGTCACCTATGAGATACGAAGTCTGGGTAATGGAACGTGATTTGGCGTAGGAGACATGGTAACACTTTTTTATATTTAAATTTAATCTATTTTTGGAGCACCAAGCAACCACGTTATTAAGATCAGCATGTAGATTGAATGAGTCTGAAGCATTAGAAATTGTAGAATAGATTTTCAAGTCATCCGCATACAATAAAAATTTTGAAAAGTTGAAACAACTAGAAATATCATTAATGAAAATCACGAAAGGTAGGGGACCCAAGATGCTCCCCTGAGGAACTCCAGAGGAGGCGATGAAGGTATAGGAGAGCACATTGTCAACTACAACAACACAATTCCGCGAAGAAAGATATGATTTTACCCAAGATAAAAAAGCTGCATGAAAACCTATGCTAGCCAACTTTGAAATTAATATTGAATGACAGACTTAGTCAAACGCCTTCGAAAAGTCCGTATACGCGGTATCGACTTGCAGACGGTTATTAAAGGCAGTTAAACAGGATTCGGTAAAAAGAGCTAGGTTAGTTACAGTGGACCTTCCAGGCATAAAACCATGCTGATTAACAGATATTAAGGGACTAACAGCAAAAAATACTTTTTGTTTGACAATAAACTCAAATAATTTGGATATCGTTGATAATTTTACTATTGGCCGATAGTTGCTTATATCGTTTTTATTGCCAGAAATATATGTAATAGTTTCAGTGCGTTTGAAAGGCGCCACGTCCCCTTTTCAAATAACCCCAATTTTCTCTAAGAGCATGGGATTGATTTCATATATCTCTATACCATTTTCGAGTAATTTACCATGGGAGGTGCCACGTCCCTTTTTCCAATAGCCCCAACTTTCTTCATGACCAGTCGCGTTTTATATATCTTGTACATACCACGTTCCAGTACTCTTCCATGAACACATTCACAGATATGCAGTATGAAAAATTCGATGTGTATGGGAAGTGCCAAACCTCCTTTTCCGATAACAACAATTTATCTCCATGAGTATGCGATTGCTTTCAATTATCTCCATACCAAGTTCGAGACCTCTTCCATGAACAATTTCCGGGATATGCAGTATGAAAAATTCGGTTTGTATGGGAGGTGCCACGTAACTTTTTCCAATAACCGCAATTTTTATCCATGAATATGCAAATACTTTCATATATCTCCATACCATATTCGAGTAGTCTACCATGAACACTTCCAGAGGTGTGCAATATGAAAAATTTGGTTTGTATGGGAGGTGCCACGCCCCCTGCACCTAGCGGTATGAAATATACTTTACATCCGATTCTCATACTTACCATATATAACACAAAAAATTTCATAAAGATCGGTCGAGCCGTTTAGGAAGAGTTCGATTATTATATGTATATTAGATAAGCACGATGCGAGAAGCATAGAAAAATTTTCGATGAAAAAAAAAAGTTGGAACCAACAATACACACCCACAAAATTTCATTGAAGTCGGTTAAGCGGTATCGGGTATATTAAGATACCCTACTATAAGCACCTACCATAGATACGTTTGCGTACCAAATTTCAATTTCATTTGACTTATGGTTTTGAAATTATAGCTGATAAAATTTTCCACGCCTATGGGATGTGCCACGCCCCCTTTTACAAACCCATTTATGTATAAGCATCTACCATTGATATATCTGCATACTTAATTTCAAGATCGTGGGACTTATAGTTCCGAAGTTATAGCTGATAAAAAATTCCATGCCTATTGGATGTGCCATACACTCTTTTCCAAACTCATTAATATATACCCTAAAATAAGTACCTACCATTAAAATGGCTGCGTACGAAATTTCAAGTTCAAGCGACTTATAGCTCCGGAGTTATAGCAGATAAAACATTCCAGGTCCATGGGACGTGCCGCTCCCCCTTTTACAAACTCACTTATATATAGCCACTATAAGCACATACTATGGATACGTCTGCGTACCAAATTTCAATTTCACGTGACATATGATTCCGAATTTTCCACGCCTATGGGATGTTCCACTCAGTTATATATGCCTTACTTAAAGCGCCTACCGTAGATTTGCCTGCACACCAAATTTCAAGTTCTTGGGACTTATGGTTCCCAAGTTATAGTTGATAAAAGAGTCCACGCCTATGGGATGTGCCACGCCCCTTTTTACAAACTCATGTATATATAGCCTACTGTAAGCACCTACCGCAGATATGTCTGCATACCGAATTTCAATTTCAGGTGACTGATGGTTGTGAAATTATAGCTGATAAAAGTTTCCACGCCTATGGGATGTGCCATTCCCCTTTTTACAAACCCCTTTATATATACTTTACTGTAAGCACCTATCATAGTTATGTCCGCATACCAAATTTCAAGTTCATGGGGCTTATAGTTCCGGAGTTATAGCTGATAAAATATTCCTATGGGATGTGCCACGCCCACTTTTACAACCTCATTCATATATACCCTACTATAAGCACCTCCCATATGTAGGACTGAATAACAAATTTCAAGTTCATATGACTTATAGTTTCGGATCTAAAGCTGATAAAATATTCCACGCCTATTGGATGTACCACGCCCATTTCTACAAACTCATTTATTTATACCATACTATAAGCACCTACCATATGTATAACTGTATACCAAATTTCAAGTTCATGTGACTTATGGTTCCGAAGTTATGATTTATAACAAATTTCACGCCTATGGGATGTGCCACGCCCACTTTTACAAAGTCATTTATATATACTCTACTGTAAGCACCTACCATATATACGACTGCACACCAAATTTCAAGTTCATGTGACTTATAGTTTCGAAGTTATGGCTGATTAAAAATTTCACGCCTATGGGAGGTGTCACTCCCCCTTGTCCAATCCCAATTTTTTTACCCTATTATAGGCCCAGGTGTCATGGCAATACTCTGTCAAAATTTTGTTCGATTCTGTCCGTCCGTTTAGGCCGCAACCTGGCACATACATACATACATACATACGTACATGCATATACACACAAATATATAGTAGATATATCCTTCTCTTAGCGTAAAATAATTTTTGGGGATGTCTCGGCCACAGGGCCACCTATCGTGTAAGTTTCAAGTCCAAATATTTATTTTAAATTGGCTAAATTGTTTTCTAAATATGAGCCAAATCAGCAAGTAAATGCAATTTTTATGAATATCCCGACCCCAGCGCCACCTAGCGATTCAATTTTTAGTCGAAATATTTCCCTTCATGCTTGAAATACAATACCGGCGAACGGCAAACTTCGCCGAATTGGGCGATGCTGTCGTTCACCGTTCGCCCAACTATTTCGCCTACTTAAACAGAATTAGAGCGGTAGCGAAAACAGCTGATCCCATTTGGTCGCCTTTATAATTTGGGTGACCATATTTAGAAAAAACTAAACCATATTTAGAAATGAGGAAATGATAACAAATATAAATGTAAAACAAAGAAAGATTATTATAAATAATTTGTTTCAAGCCAGATTTAACGAATCCACAACTATATTTTTCAAACAACAAAAAAAAAATCGTGTTTAGGTTGTTTTCTTTTTAAACTTTGAAAGCACAAAACAAATACGGCCACCTTTGGCACGCACAGCTGTCATCGCCCAGCAGAGCGATAGAAATAAATCTATCGCCATGAAACGCCGCCAAGCGAACTTCGCATTTCGCTTTGGCTGTGTTCAATTTCATATGCTTGCGGGTGTTCTAATTTTGACAGCGCGAATTTCGCTGTGGTGAGTTCGCCGTTCGCCGGCATTGTATTTCAGCTATGAAGGTGCTGAAATATGTTCCAAATATGAACGAAATCGGTCCAGCCGTTTAGTAGTTTAGTGACATTCAATATACGGAAAACTCTATGAAATTGTGAAATCGTGACGTCTCAGCTTTCTTCATTTTTCGGCAACAACAACAAAAAATGTCAAATTTTTTTAAATCAAAGAACCTTCCACACAGAAGGTCCAAAAATGTGCTTTTTACAGAATTGAAATCGGTTCAACCGCTTGGTCATGCATCGCCGTCATACGAAAGTCATTTCATTTTTATATATATCGATACCAAATAAATCGCATAAAGGTTTTTCTGTACATTTTTTCCTTTGAATATTTTCTTCTTTTTTGTTGCTATACTTATGATTCCTTAACAAATATATATAAAATTGTTATAGTTGTTAAGTTTCATTGAAACTGTATCTCTAAAAACTGTGTGATAACTTTAGGTTTATAAAATCTTTTAATCTGAATAAATAAATAAAATAAAAAATATTGAAAATGGGCAATTATTATTGATATTATTATTATTATTATTATTCTTTATTGATGAAAATAAAATATCCCACATACATTTCTAACGCATTAGCTACTGATTTTTATTTAAAAATAAATAAAATAAAAAGAAAAAAAAAACAATTAAATAATAAAGAAAAAAAATCTCCTATGCGAGGACTCGATCTCGAATCTCTCAAGAGACACTCTAGCGCTCTGATCACTCGTCCATTGCGACTGTTGGACCAGCACGAGCAAAATGGCATACATATGCACGATCCAGAAAATAAAGGTCGCGCCATTCGCGGACCGCTAACCCTCTCTTCGTCGATTTGACAGCATCCACCCAATCGCTGACGTCATAAAATACTTTTGTTTACATTCACTGTTGCCAACTTGATGCTTTTCGCACCAAATTTAGTGGGTATTCAAAACGTGAAAATTTTTGAGTTTTGCGCTAGGTGCGTTTTTGGTGCTTTTGTTTTTAGTTTGAAGACACCAAATTAGAAAATCTCAAAAAAAATTAAGCCAAATTTATAGCAATCGTAAGTGTGGTAAGCAATTTTACAAAAATTTTAACAAAATCATGGCACAATGACAATCATAAGTGACAAAGAAATATGTGGCAGCACCTTCAAGCATGCCAGAAGAAATCGACCGTTGTGCAAGAAACATTGATTTTTGAATCGGCATCCTTACAATAAAATTATGTATTCATATAAAGTCCATAAAATACATCAATACAAATTTGGTGCTTTTTCAAAGTCAAAACTTGGCAACACTGCCTTTTGGTCGATGCTTCCTCTTTTTCTTGTCGAGTTCGTCTTGCTCTCTCATTCTGGTATTTTTTGACGTCACGGCCAGTTGCTCTCAGCTCGATTGGCGCAATCTTGTATTCTATAATTCTTGATACATATGTACATGCATTCAGTTCACTGTCTCTGTTTGTTTTCACCACACATTTTTGGTGAAATTTTTTTTACTCTCTGGCTGTGTTTCATGGTATACTCCAAGAATGATAGAATACAAGATTGCGCCAATCGAGCTGAGAGCAACTGGCCGTGACGTCAATACCCTGTAGGGAAAATCTCTAGTTTTGAACTGTTGCGCTTCTAGTACATTTAGAACCACTACTAGTTCGCGATAAATCTCTTTTGCATGCAAACAACTGGCGAATTTAACACAGCGATGTCATAGGAATTGGAAATTGTCCCCCGCTGCATTACCTTTTCTATAGTTCAGAACCAGTCCTAAATTCGACATATGGGATCTAGTTCGCTTTGCACCCCATTTTCTATAGTTTCGAACCAGTTGTAAACGAAAAAAGTAACAACATGTTTTCTTTTTGGGTTACCATGGTAGACAATTTCAATTATTTGCAGAGAAATGTATTTTTTTGTTTGAATGAATGTAAATTAAATTGTACATTTGAAAACACGTTTACATACCTTTGGCTGTAGCTGAATTTGCAGAGCTGCTGACTGTTATTGGTTATATTCCAGAAGGTCCCAAAATGTTAAGATGCTAACACAAATATTAGTTTTGTATTGCCAAACTATGAAAAAGCATCTGCGACGTGCAGACTGAAAGCGTATTTTTAACGAAAAACCCGCCAAGCAAAAATCTATTTAAAGTAAACAAGCCCCCCGCTGCATCCCTTTTTCAATAGTTTCGAAATAGTTCAAAATTCGCCAGATGAGATCTAGTTCGTTCTGCATCCCTTTTTCTATAGTTTTGAACCAGTTCTAAATTCGTCATTTTAGATATAGATTTCTGAAATTGTTTTTTAAAAGTACCACATATCGGTGCTTTTGAACTGGTGGCGATCTAGTTACTATCGGACTGGTTCGTTTTTGGGGATAAAGATCTAGTACGGAACTAAAAATTTGGTTCACCAGTTCGGGGTTTCCCTACAGAGTAAATACCAGAATGAGAGAGCAAGACAACTCGACAAGAAAAAGAGGAAGCATCGGACAAAAGGCAGTATTGCCAAATTTTGAATTTGAAAAAGCACCAAATTTTTATTGGTGTATTTTATAGACTTTATATGCATACATAATTTTATTGTAAGGATGCCGATTCAAATTAATAAAAATCAATGTTTCTTGCACGACGGTTGATTTCTTCTGGCATGATTGAAGGTGCTGTCACATATTTTGTTGTCGCTTATGATTGTCACTGTGCCATGATTTTGTTTAAGTTGCTATGAATTTTGCTTCCATTTTTTTAAGATTTTCTAATTTGGTATCTTCAAATTAAAAACAAAAGCACCAAAAACGCGCCAAGCACCAAGCTCACAAATTTTCGCGTTTTGAATATCCACTAAATTTGGTGGGAAAAGCATGAAGTTGGCAACAGGGAATGTGAACAAAAGTATTTTATGACGTCAGCGATTAGGTGGATGCTGTCAAATCGACGAAGAGAGGGTTAGCGGTCCGCGAATGGCGCGACCTTTATTTTCTGGATCGTGGGTATACTCGCTTTATACCACGTTCATTTTCGTAGTATAGGAACCAGCTTCAAACCACTTTGTACGATGGTATAATTGTGGTTTACAACGACAGACATGTAGTATAGAATGCTAGTATAGTATATAAGCCATATGGCTGTCAGGGCTATAAGGGAGTGGAAGTGTTAAGTCTCTCCCTAATATGGAGGTCTAAGAGTCTCTCTTAAGTTTTGAGAGTGAAGGAAGTTAGGCTAATAGGTCTGTATGATTTAGCTAAGTCAAGGGGCCTGTTGCCCGATTTCGGAATAAATAAAACGGACACCTTCCTCCAAGCTAGAGATGCAAAACTATCGATAGTGACGCCATTCGATAGTTTGAAAAATACTGTTGATATTTTCGATAGTATCGTATACTATCGTGTTGTATATGTAGGGAAACTTCAACTCCGAATAAAATGTGTATAATATATACATATGTACATATGTAAATATAAATATTGCATATAGGTAAGTATAAGTATTACATCTTAAGCATGAAATTCTAAATATTTTCCTTAGTTCAATTTACAGCGTCACTTATTTAAGTAAAGATCACAAAATTTCAATGCACCGGCACTATCGAAACTATAACAATCGACGTTTTTCCAAAAATAAAACTATCGATACTATCGATAGTTTTGCAGCTCTACTCCAAGCATACGGTATGTATTCCCAGCAATAACTAGCCCTAAATATACAGATAAGAGAATCAATTATATCCTCAATACTTCTTTGCAGTAGTGCTGGGAAGATCCCATCACCACCCGCTGCTTTGAAAGGTTCAAAAGACTCTACCGCCCACCGTACCTTGCCTCTGTCAAAGGTGGAGCCAGATCTGCTATGACTTCTCACTCTAGGGAATCTGTGTTACGAGGAGGCAGGAGTAATCAGATCATGCTCCACCAAGGAGCCTGGGAAATGCACTTGAAGTAAGTGGTTTAGAGTCTCCATGTTATTATTTGTAAATGTGCCATCTTACCTCTTTATGAGGCCTATCCCATTCGAAGACTCCTTTGATAAAATTTTATGCAGACGCAAGGCTTCAGGTAACGTTTCTATTGTTTTACAATGTCGCCTCCATGAATCCCTCTTCTAACGCCTAATAATCTTGCTATAGTCAGTGAGACAGGACTTATACTCGTACCGCTGATGTGCCCCTTTAGCTCTGTTGAAAAGCTTCCTGACAGTTTTGCGCTTGGCATCCAGTTCCCCGTTCCACCAGGGAACCTTACATTTCATCAAGGTGGAACAAGTAACTATGCTGTCATGGAAGGATTCCAAAAGAACTCTGTTAAGCAGATCCGCTGCGACCTCCATTTCATCGATTGGGTCAATGGTGGTTAGCAACGAGTCTGCCCTAACGTTTACTAAGGTTGTGAAAAGGGCCCAGTCAATTTTCCTGGGCTGGAAAGTCAAGCCTCGGAGCTCAAATCGCCCTGGGATCTCGAAGACTATGTGTTGATGATCCGAGAGTGATGCTTCTTCCGGGACTTGCCAATTCCAAATACAGTCGGAAATTGGTCTGCTGCAGAGAGTGAGATCTAGTACCTCCTCTTTCACGGCAGTAATAAATGTAGGTTTGCAACCCCTGTTCCCAAAATCTATGTTGTTTTGTAAAATATATTCTAAAAGGTACACACCCCTTTCGTTGATATCGGAGCTGCCCCACACCGCGTGGGGGGGCATTCGCATCGCAACCAATAATATACTGGCGATTTGTACGTCGACAGAATTCGACGAGCTGCTGCACCTCCAATGGTGGTATGGTGGGGACGTCACCAGGAAAGTAGGCGGATGCGAGGACAATTTTCTGCACCCCACCCACCGTCGACACCTCGACTGCCGCTGAAAGGACCCTGGAAATAAAAGGAGTAAGAGGTGTGTTACTGAGGTTGTCGTTAATCAAAATGGCGGCGCGGAGGGTAACCCCAAGCCGGTCGTAGATTAACCTACCTGACCTAACCAGTCCTCTTAATTGTTCACCGCAAAACCAAGGTTATTGCAGCAGACCTATTGCTAATTTGTGTTCGCTGGCTAACATATCAATTGTGGCCGATGCCCTTTGGCATGATGTAGGTTAGCCTGTAGCACCCTTAAGGTGCTCATTGCTTTCACTGAACCGACGCTTAAACGAGACACTCCTTTTTGTCTTGTCGGGACCCCTTTTCGCTGGCATCACCGCTCCGTGTTGGTAACACGGTAGTCACATTTTTCACTAGCTTGGAAGCCACGTCTTCTTGTCGCCCAATGGCGGCATTCAACGTGGGCCGTCGAGTCATACTCGAGGCCATGAATCCAGTCCCTGTTGACGGAACAAGTTGCTTGGCAGTGATTTGGATCCTTGTCCCGAAGGTGTCTCACCAGCACAGGTCTCCGTCTACGGAATTGGTTCGGGAGCCTTCACCCCGGCTGCTCCCTCTGCTGTAATGGCCGTGTGCCGCACGTCCAGCTCGGTAATGTCCATCAAACACTCCCATCACGTTTTTAAGGCCAATGTGCAAAAAATGGTGAAAACAAATGTATACATGTGATTTTTTATCTTCTTTCAACTTATGACGTTATTTAATGGTCTCTTTTTAACCAACGCAAAAATTGCAAATGTGTTAGTTAGATAAATGAGAATGTGTTAGTTTCCATCACCCAATTCTTGCAGGGCTGCTTACTAACCTTTCCCTACATTTCGGCATCCAAGTAAAAGATTAAATTTCCGTTATAAAAAATACAAAATATAATAAAAATTCTTAGATATTTCACCTTATTCTAAATACAATATTCAATTATTCAATTTTGTAAAAATTCGGTTTTAATTCAACCTACGAAAACCAAAGTTCATCTACTACGTAATCCTAAATATATGTATAGGTAGAAATTTACATAAAATAATGGGCTGTTTTTGCTTACGCGTAAAAGCACATTTAACGCATTTAGCTCTAAATGCTACTCTTAGGGCCGGTTGCTCAAAGCCTGGTTGACACTAATCCCCGGTTAAACTTCGATATCGACGTTACCGACACCATGTTATTTGCATGGAGCCGAAAACGTCGATAACGATGTTAATCGGTGATTAGTGTCAATCAGGCTTTGAGCAACCGGCCCTTAATGTACATTTATCCATACAAAATTCATCACCTAAATGCAACTTAATGCAACCCCATTTTTGCATTAAGAATCTAAATGCTAAAAGCAACCCTGTGATCTCACAAAAAATTGGTTTAATGAGAAAAAGTGGCAATATTGCTTTTTCGCGTATACAGTGGCTAGCTGCGTTTCAGTGATCGCCGATCGAGATTCAATTATTATTTTACATTATTTGGATAAAGAAAAGTTACGCAAATTCAACATCGATGTGATGGTGATAGAAATATGGATCAATTTGTGATCAACTCTGTTTGTTTTGTTTTCTAATTAAGTGAGGAAATTTTAATTGACAGCACCGACAAATGAAAATATACACAAACATATGTTCGGTTATGGTTAAAACAATTCATGTTTTTGTATTGAATTTTTGGTTTAAAAATAATTTTTTCCTTTTCAGTAGGGTTTTTTGCACATTATCCTCTACGTGAGAATTGATCGTAATATATACGGATCTGAATAAGCGACTAGAACACGGCTGTTTTTCAAAAGCATGCGATTTCAAACTCGCGTAAATGTACATTTGCTAAATGCGATAGCATGAACGCTTTTCGAAAACATATGTTCGAAAGTGTTAAATATTGCATTTTAAATGCAGCAAAAACGCTGCATAAAGGCTCTGTTATGCATACTTGGCATTGCATGCACTGCTATACCATTTTTACGTAGAAATCAAAAACCAACAGACTTTTACGTATGTAATGCTGTGCGTTGGGTAACCGCTTACACGCGAAGCTCATTTAACAGATTCCTTATGTGACAACGCTCAAGCAATGCCAAGTATGCATAACAGAGCCTTAAGAGTCTAAATGCTAAAAGCAACCCTGTGATCTTCAAAAACTTCCACGATTCGAACATGCTTTAATGGAAGAAACTGGAAACATTGCTTTTTCGCGTATACAGTTGCTAGCTGCGTTTCAGTGATCGCAGATCGAGATTTCAGTTATTGTTTTACATTATTTGGAAAACGAAAAGTTGCGCAAATTTAACATCGATGTGATACTGATAGAAATCTGGCTCAATTTGTGATCAACTCTGTTTGTTTTTTTTCATATTTAATTGAGGAAATTTCAATTGAGATCACCGACAAATGAATATATAAACAAACAAATTTTCGGTTATGGTTAAAACAATTCAAGTTTTTGTATTAAATTCTTCGTTTAAAATTTCTTTTTCCATTTTCAGTAGGGTTTTTTGCAGATTATCTTCTCTGTGCGAATTGATCGTGATAGATAAGGATCTGAATAAACGATTTCGAACTCGCGTAAATGTACATTTGCTAAATGCGATAGCATGAAAGCCCTTCGAAAAAATATGTTCAAAAGTGCTAAATGTTGCATTTTAAATACAGCAAAAACTCTGCATTAAGGCCAAAATACAAAAGCGCAGTGGCAGTGGCAGTGACAGTTTTTAAATCAGCTGTTACTGCTATTATTGGCAGTCACTGCCGCAGCAAACAAAATACGGCGTTGTCAGTGACTGCTTTTTTTGACATTCCCTTTTGTTTGTTTACATTTTTGTTGTTGCCCTTTAGGCTTCAGTGACATCAATAGAAGTTGCCTGCGTTTCATTTATGTCAAATTCAACATGCGTAGTTTTGCGATGAAGGCAGTGACAGTAAATTTAGAATTTGGGCTAAACTGAGCAGTACTGCTAGCTGCCACTGCTGTATTGTGAGTCGCTTCATTAGACACCACACTTTCTAAAAAAATTTCGAAAAACTGCCGCTGCCCCTGCCACTACGTTATCGTATTTTGGGCTGTAGTTGCAAATACTAGGTTTGTTCCACTCGCTTTCCGGGTTGTTTCGGTAAATATACCATGCTCGGACCGACAACGAAAACACTTGGAAAACGAGTTTTGGGATTGTACGCTGAAAGCTGTTCGCACCGGCTGTTATTGTTTTCGTTGACATTTCTTTTATCCTTTGTTTACAGTTTTGCTACAAAAAAACAAATTCAAAATCTTTGTCTTTCATTTTCTTATCATTAGCAACCATTTTCTTTTGTTCATATTTTAATTTGGCCAGCCAATAGTGTTGGCACGATTTTCATTCGGTTAACGATTTAATTGTATCGAAATTTTCCTTTCGATTAATCGAGCGATTAACCGATTAATTTTGAAACTAATCAAAAAGAAATCAACAAAAATTGACTACTTTAACTCATACAATAATGTATGAATCAAAATTCCGTAACAAAATTGTCATTCTTACCACTCACTAATATTCGCAACAATAAAAGTGTCCACTATACTCGATACACATATATGTATAATTTTACTAGTTGGAAGAAAATAAGCATCACCGTAAAAAAAAAATTCAAAAATCAACGGTAAGTGATAATTCGATCTTGCAATTTTTATAGAAAAATTTAATGGGCTACAAAACTGCATACTGAAAATCTTTCTCAGAAATCTAATTAAAAAGCTCGAATTTTTTGCTGAATTTGATTTTCTTATTGCACAAAGTTTGATATATTTATATTTATACAGTTTTTGCTAAAGAATAAGCTATATTTTAAAAATAACTAAAATTAAAAAGCAAAGGAAAAAATCTTGTGGTGCGCTTATTAATTTTGACGTGTATAACGGATTGCATACTACTTTACAAATTTTTATTTATTGTTTCGGAATTATTAATCGAATGCTTTCGGCTAATCAATTAATCGATTATTAAATTTTTTTGCCATCACTACCAGCCAATTAACAATAAAACCGAATTGCCATATTAAAAATGAGAAAATATGACTTCCACTTCGATAAATAATCGAAAAAACAGAGCAGATACCGATTGGAATGAGCGGAACGTGAGTTTTCAAGTAGTTTTCAGCGAAAACTGGTTTTCGTTTGACAGATTTTACATGGACGAAAACACAAGTTTTAGGTCGAAAACCAGTTATAGCAACGAAAACATGTTTCCATGACGGTCCGAACATGGTATTAGAGCGTAAAAATAAGTTACTTGGGGTGTTCACAGTTCGTTCCACATTGTGTCTGAAAATGTAGACGTCTACATTTTGAGACATCTTTAGCATCAAACTGTGAGCACCCCTTTCTAGCAGTCGTCGCAAAATCGTCTCAAAACTTTGCTGGTGTTGCCAGACATTTCCTCTTTGCGTGCATTTTTTTATATATCGCCTTACGATTTTGTTTCTGAAAAATTGTAATTATTTAACTTAATTACCAATTCCTAATATTTGTTATTTCTTTTCATCAGAAATTGCGCTCAAACTAAAAGCAAATACAAAAAACGTGCCCAATAAATAAAAAAAATGTGATTAGTATTGCCATAATGCAACCCTGCTGCGAGGTTGCAAAATGTAGACGCGTAAAAAACATACCTTTGAGTGTGACAAAATGTAGACGGCGTCGTTTTCCAATTTTGTATGGGAAACAACAACACCACAGATTAGTGTCGTTTCGCGTGAATTTTATATTATTTGCTAAAATATCCAAACACAAACCCCTTTTTCTTAATTCTGCGATTTGTTGCGATTTTGTCTTGCCTCTTTTTCTCAAATTAGTCCAATTTACTCTCAATTCACTGGCCCGTAGTCATAGTCAAAATAAAGTCGACTTTAAAGTTAGTTGCAGCTTTTTGACATAATTTTCAATGGGATATCTGTCAAAAAAGCTGCAACTAACTTTAAAGTCGACTTTATTTTGACTATGACTACGGGCCATTGTCTTCGAAAATTCAAAGACAGTGACGAAGCCAATGAGAGAAGTGTGAATGTATTAATGAATTAATGAAAAAGTGTGTATGTATTGCTATTGCCTTGGCAAAATTGCCTCATGTAAGCGCCGTGTAATGGGCTGTTTTTGCCTACGCGTAAAAGCACATTTAGCGCATTTAGCTCTAAAGGCTCTGTTATGCATACTTGGCATTGCTTGAGAGTTGTCACATAAGGAATCTGTTAAATGAGCTTCGCGTGTAAGCGGTTACCCAACGCACAGCATTACATACGTAAAAGTCTGTTGGTTTTTGATTTCTACGTAAAAATGGTATAGCAGTGCATGCAATGCCAAGTATGCATAACAGAGCCTTAAGGCCCGGTTGTTCTATGTCTGGTTATCACTACCACTACACTATCGACGATTTCGACATCATGCATGTAACATGTGATCGATAAAGCAGTAGTTGTGCTTAACCGGAGCTTCTACCTCCGATTTGTGCTAATCAGACATTGAACAACCGGCCCTAAATGCTACTCTAAGGGCCGGTTACTCAATATCTGGTTAACACTAATCTCCGGCAAAACATCGTTATCGACGTTACCGACTCCATGTTATATGCATGGGCCGGGCCGGTTGTTCAATGTCTGGTTATCACTACTTCCCGGTTAAACACCATTATCGACGTTTTTGACATCATGCATATATCATGTGATCGATAAAGCAGTCTTTGAATTTAACCGTAGCTTCTACCTCCGATTTGTGCTAATCAGACCTTGAACAACCGGCCCTAAATGTTCATTTATCCATACAAAATTCGTCACCTAAATGTAACTAAATGCAACTCCATTTTTGCATTAAGGGCCGGTTACTCAATGTCTGGCTAACACTAATCTGCGGTTAAACATCGTTATCGACGTCTTCGACTCCATGCATATAACAGGGAGTCGGTAACGTCGATAACGATGTTTAACCGCAGATTAGTGTTAACCAGACATTGAGTAACCGGCTCTAAGAATCTAAATGCTAAAAGCAACCCTGTGATCTTCCAAAATTTCCACGATTCGAACATGGTTTAATAAGAAAAAGTGGCAACATTGCTTTTTCGCGTGTACAGTGGCTAGCTGCGTTTCTGTGATCGCCGATCTAGATTTCATTTATTATTTTACATTATTTGGAAAACGAAAAGTTACGCAAATTCAACAAGGATGTGATGCTGATAGAAATCTGGATCAATTTGTGATCAACTCTGTTTTGTTTCCTAATTAAGTGAGGAAATTTTAATTGACAGCACCGACAAACGAATATATACACAAACAAATGTTCGGTTATGGTTAAAACAATTCAAGTTTTTGTAATGAATTTTTGGCTTCAAATTTATTTCTTTCCTTTTCAGAAGGGTTTTCTGCACATTATCTTCTGTGTGAGAATTGATCGTAATAGATACGGATCTGAATAAGCGACTGGAACACGGCTGTTTATCAAAAGCATACGATTTCGAACTCGCGTAAATGTACATTTGCCAAATGCGATGGCATGAACGCTCTTCGAAAACATATGTTCGAAAGTGCTAAATGTTGGCTTTCAAATGCAGCAAAAGCGCTGCATAGCCGACCTCATTTTCGATTACGATCAAAAAGGCAAGCATTATTTTCAAGTAGGTGAAGCCGGCCGGTAAAATCACTTTAGGAGAACATCAAATACAACGCTGTGCTTTTCGACAACTGTTTTTCGTGGTGAATTTGGTGAGAGCAACATGTATGTCACGAACAAATTTTGATAATAAAATAGAAGTGAAGGAACGTTTTTCCATAAGAGCCAAAATTTGTAGTAATCTCTGTGTTAACTGAGTCCAAGTAATTTCGAATAAACAGCATGTGTTATATTGAAAACAGATCGAGTGAACCAAGACTTGTCGCATCACTACTAAAAGCCAAACCTGAAAAAAATTCTTAAATCAGTGCTTTCGCGTCAACTGCGTCTCCTACGCTCAAGTGGTAGTCAGCTCGATGACAATAACATAGCAGTGCGTTTATCAGATAAAGATCTGATCCATCAAGTTCTACTGGTCGCTCCGCTATGGTGCTCAGATAGGGCCAAGAGCCTTTGAACAAAGCAATTCAATGGTTTTACTGAAAAAAAGAACAACTGCAAACCCCGCTACAATGTTATCAATTTCATACTTTTTGCCTTTACTGCACTCTTTGATTGAGTTTTAAGAATAATCTTTCGATATCGCAAAATTTTCATGGGGGCAACACAAAAACGGCACCTATCTTTTTTTATAGAAATATTGTCAGTACGTACAACGAATTAAAAGGGATATACATAGTAGATACATCTGTAGTATGAACGTCATTCAGATAACGTACACAAACAATTGTATACTTATCAATCTCGAGATATAAGTAAATACATGTCTACGTTAGGTATGTACACATATAAATACAATTGATGTACATACATTAGCGCACACAAGGGGTAGGTTTAGGGATTAAAACCCCGCTAAATCTAATGACCTGAAATGCAAACTGTATGCTAAAGCCAGCTCTCAAGAAAAATAACAAGAAATATTTTTTATTAAAAAGCACTTTGCTTTTGCAGTAAATTTTCTTGAAGAAATAAACCTACGAGCATTTTTTTCTTGAGAGATGCAAACTGATTTAAGAAATTTTGATAGAAGAAAATTTCTATTCCATTTCTTCTGCCATTTTATAAGATTTTTTCGTTTTTCTTGAGAGCTCTTAAAAGTTTAACTGCGAATGAAACCATTGTCCTAAAATTATGCAATGCATGCTCACTTACTTTTGTTTTTTACACCTTACAGCCTAAAAGAGTTTACCACTGATATGTACTTAACAAGGATTCGAAGATTTAATTTACCAAATTCGAATTCGTTCCACCAAAATTACCTACATAATAAAAATGAAAGTTCATTTAATCCGGTAACTATTCGAAATATTAAAAAAATTGGGAAATGTTTAGTACCACTCACACCCCAAAACACCCCCCAATAGAAAGGAGACAGTCGCCGCTTTCTAAAAAGGGGAACCCCTCCCTTGGACTCCTCCCACAGGCACCTAGGGAACCGTTTGAAAAAGGGGGAAAAACGGATTTTTCTTAGGCAAACTGAGCAGTTTGAAGTGGAATATGACCCAACTAACAGAAACCGTGGGATTTTTTAATAAAAGAAATTATGCCAAATTAGATATGGGGGGATTTTGAATAAAGAATAAAAAGTTAATTGAAAATAGAAAAAAAAAGTTTTTATAAAAAAAAATGTTCTTTTTAACAAATGTATTTTTGCGTAGAATTCCTTTCTACGTAAGCGGCCTTCGGCCGCACTTAGGGATTATAACCCTCAGGCAGTAGAATTTTCCTTCTGTGTTGCCAAAGAAGGGGGGCTGAACACCTTTTGCAGAGAACA
>NW_023459918.1:22030-45881 GCF_013731165.1 Rhagoletis pomonella | reverse complement strand
ATTAACGAGAATGCCGATAGTGTAGAGAAACGGCAGAAACGCATAAATAGTACCTATGACGAGTTGCAGGATACAGCGCAGAAACGACATGCGTTACTCGAGGACTCCATACACCTGTTCGGATTCTATCGCGAGTGTGATGATTTCGAGAAGTGGATGAAAGATAAGGAGCGCATTATTAATTCCGATGACGGCGAAGGTGTGGAGAACGCAAAACGAAAGTTCGAAAAGTTCCTAACCGACCTATCGGCGGCATCAAAACGCATTGAGGAAATCGATGGTGCTGTCGACAACTTCCGTCGACAAGGGCATTCACAGCTGGACAAAATAATTGCACGTCAACGGCAGATACATCAAATTTGGCAACGTCTGAATAACGCAAAAGCGCAACGTGAAAAGAGCCTGGAAGGAGCATCAAGTGTGGATCTCTTCAATCGCACATGTGATGAGGCTAAGGTTTGGATGAACGAGAAAATGCTGCAACTGGACACGGCTGTAATCAGCCCAGATCTAAAAAACGGTGCAAGCGCTACAGCGACGACATCAGAATTTAGAGCGGGAATTGGCACCCGTTGAGGAGAAGGTGAATCGTGTGAACTACCTAGGAAATTCGTAAGTTAATTAAATATGCAAATTCTATTTTATACTGACTTTTCGCTTAATTTGATATTTAGGGTAAAGAATGCATATCCGGCTGAGCGAAACAATGTAACAGAGCGACAACAGGAGGTGTTGGATATGTGGAAGCAAGTCCACGGTAAAGGCAGTGAACTGCGAGCGCGCATCGAAAGTGCAGTTGGACAGCAAATTTTCAACAACAGGTAATTGGATATGGACTTTGGATTACTTTGGATCTGAATAGAAACTTTTTCTTTCTCCAATGTGCTGGAATAAAATTAATTTTCCTCCTCAATCTAATTTTTTTATTTGTTATTCAGTGCAAAGACGTTGCTTGCCTGGATAGACTCGGTGAAAGATCAACTAAATGCAGACGAATCTGCGCGTGATGTTGAAACAGCCAACAATCTTTTGAAAAAACATAACGATCTGGGCGACGATATCAAGGCTCACGACAACGAATTTGTTGAGGTCATAGGTTTGGGCAAGCAACTGTCCGATGGAAAACCCAATATGGAGGAAACCGTTAAAATCATTGAACGTCTAAAGGCCGAACAAGACGCTATTCACCGCGGTTGGGTGGAGAAACAGAAATGGCTGCAACAATGCGTCGAATTGCAAATATTCAACAGAGAAGCAGACAAAATCGATGCCACTACAAAAAGTCACGAAGCTTTTCTTGAATATAACAATTTGGGTGTAAGTTTATGCCTAAAAGTGCAGACAAATTCTGATTTATCAATTAAAATATGCATTCACTATCTTTTTAGAACTCCCTCGACGAAGTTGAAGCTATACTTAAGCGACACCTTGACTTTGAGAAAAGCCTTATGGCTCAGGATAAAATTCTCAAAGGTTTTTCTGACAATGCCGATAAATTAATTGGCAATGACCACTATGATAAAAAATAGTAAGCCCTCCAACTTTATACTTAAACAAAAGCATACCTAAAACAATTATTTTCATAAACTTTTCTCAGCATTGACGATAGGCGCAATCAAGTTCTAGGCAAGAGGAAAGCAGTGGAAGATCGTGCTTTCGAGCGCAAACGCTCCCTTCAAGCTTCCAAAGATTTCCACAAATTCGCTGCGGAAGCTGACGATCTTGCCGTGTGGTTAAGCGATAAAACCAAAATAGCCGGCGATGAGAGTTACCGAGATCTTACCAATTTGCCGCGCAAGCTGCAGAAACACAAAGCTTTCGAGCGCGAGTTACGCGCAAATGAGGGTCAATTGCGTAACGTCAACAAGGAGGGGCAGGCATTGATAGCGACGAATAATCGTGTGCCTGCGGTGGAGAGGAGAATGGTCGACTTGAACCAAAAGTGGAGAGATCTATTGGCGCTGTCGGAAGACAAGGGACGCAAACTGGAACAGGCCGTGTCGCAGCGTGAACATAACCGCGCCATTGATGATGCCAAGCAAAAGGTGGCCGAGTTAGATGCTGCACTAAAAAGCAAGGACGTGGGCAACGATCTGCGCAGTTGCAAAGATTTGATAAACAAACATCAGTTACTCGAGTCTGAGATAACGGTGTGGGAACAAAAGATCGTCGAACTAGTTAGTACTGGTGACGAGATGGCACATGAAGGTCATTTCAATGCAGTGCACATCAAAGATGAAACAAAGGATATACAAAATCGCTTTAAGTTATTAAGCGACCCAGTACAAAAACGTCGCGAGGAACTCGAAGAGAGCTTGAATTACCACAAGTTCGTGTTTGAGCTAGATGCCGAATTCCAATGGATCAACGATCACATGCCAGCAGCTAAGTCTAAGGAGCTAGGTCAAAACCTCCACCAAGCGCAAACTCTCTCGAAGAAACATAAAAAACTCGAGGCCGAAGTTAAGGGGCATCAACCCATGATCAACAAAGCTTTGCAAGCCGGTCAAACGCTGATTGCACAAAATCATCCCGAAAAAGAGAATGTAAAAGCCTTGAGTGCTAAGTTGGAAGATGCCTGGGCTGACTTGGAGAGTAATTCAAATGATCGCAGTAAGAAGCTGGAGATGTCACTTAAGGCGCAGCAGTACTTGTCCGACGCCGGGGAGATTGAATCTTGGTTGGGTGAGAGAAGCAACGTCCTGCGCTCCACTGAGTATGGGCGAGATCGCGACTCTGCCGCCAAATTGCTGACCAAACACAAGACAATCGAACTGGAGCTGGACACGTACTCTGGTATTGTCACCGAAATGGGGCACAATTGTGCCGCCATGGTGGCCGCTGGACATCCGGACAGTAAAATTCTTGCTGCGAAACAACAACTTATCGAAAAAATGTTTAAATCACTACATAAATTGGCGCAACAACGACAAATGCGTTTGATGGAGAGCCTATACATGCACGAATACTTCCTGGAATCGGATGAGGTGGAACAATGGATTAAGGAACAAGAACAGGCAGCTTCATCTGAGGACTATGGACAAGACTATGAACATCTCCAATTGCTGCAAAATAAGTTCGATGATCTAAAACATCGCGTGGAAGTGGGTTCGGATCGAGTGAATCAGTGTGAAGTACTGGCCAAGAAACTTATCGACACCGAGAGTCCATACGCCACAGATGTGGAGAGGCGTCAAGAACAGTTGAGGTGAGTAGATCATCATTATGCTACACGCGTATTTCCATTTCCCCCCCAATTAATAAGAGATTTGTATGTACATTCATACTTATATATCTAATTCTAGGGAATCTTGGGAAAATCTGCTAAAATTACTCAACCAACGCGAGCAAAAGTTACACGCTGCCGGAGAAATACATCGTTTCCATCGCGACGTTGCTGAGGCGCTCTTCCGCATCCAAGACAAGAATGCAGCACTCTCCTCTGAGCTCGGAAGAGATTTGAACTCAGCACTAGCACTGTTGCGAAAACACGAAGGTTTCGAAAATGACCTCGTCGCCTTGGAAGCACAACTGCAGGTTTTGGTTGAGGATTCTGTACGCCTGCAATCGAAATATCCCTCGAACGCCGCTGCCATAGCTCAACAACAAGATAAGGTCGTAGCAGCTTGGAATGATTTGAAGGAGCGCTCCGGAGCACGCAGTGATCGCTTGGCCGCCAGTTCGGATCTGCAGTCCTTCCTTACAGATGTACGTGACATCATGTCGTGGTCGTCTCACCTGCGAGCCGCTCTGCAGGCTGAAGAGCATGTCAGCGATGCAGCTGGTGCGACTGCGTTGAAGATCCAGCATGACGCTATATACGGTGAAATCGAAGCACGAGAGGATAAATTCCGCTACTTGAATGAGTTAAGCGATTCGATGGTGCAAACTGGTCATTACGCTGCTGCAGAAGTAGAAGAAAAATGCGCGGCTATGTTGGACGAACGTCAGAAGTTACATGCGGCATGGAATAAGAAGAAGATCATGCTGGAACAGAAGATTGATCTGTTCTGTTTCTTACGCGACGCGAAACAAATTGACAATCTTTCAAGCTCGCAACAAGCCGCGCTCAGCAGCTCGGACTTTGGTCAGACAGTCGAAGACGTTCAAAACCAGATAAAGAAACATGACGAATTCGAACGTCTCATACAGACACAAGAAGAAAAAGTCGCTTTGTTGCAGGAGCATGGTCGCAAACTGATTGAACAGCGTCATTACGACAGTGCAAACATTCAAACAATCCTACAGGGCGTTTTGGCGCGCCGACAAAAAGTAAAGGATCTCTGCGCAGTGCGGCGATACAAATTGGAGGATGCGCTCCTATATGCCCAGTTTGTGCGCGATTGTGCCGAGGCTGAATCTTGGATAAACGAGAAAAAGAAGAAACTCGAAGCTGATGCAGCCAGTTATGCGGAAGTGTCCAATTTGGACGAGAAGATAAAGAAACTTCAAAAACATCAGGCCTTCCAAGCTGAGGTTGCTGCCAATCAAGGCCGTATCCAAGAAATACAAGAAACTGGTTTGATTCTATTGACCAAACAGCACGAGTCTTCGAAGGAAATCAAGCAAGCGGTTGAACGAGTTGTTGCTGCTTGGAAGAGTTTGCTCGAAGAATTGGACAATCGAGGACGTGGTCTCGAAGAAGCACAAGACATATTGGAATTCAATAATCAGCTGGACAAGATTTCCGCTTGGATCCGCGACAAGGAAATGATGATTCAGGCTAGTGACACTGGCCGAGATCTGGAGCACTGCAATGCTCTCACACGCAAACTGGATGACGTGGATTCAGATATGCGTGTTGACGATCAACGTGTTAAGCATATCAATAACTTAGCTGACAAGCTTATTAGTCAAGGTGAGGTGCCGGCTGAGACCAAGAATATTGACAAGCGTCGTCGCGACTTCAACAGCAAATGGCGTCAGCTGCAAGGTGCACTGAACGCCTACAGGGCTCTACTCGGCGAAGCCAATGAAATACACGTTTTCAACCGCGATGTCGACGACACAGCCGATCGTATTGCCGAGAAAGCACTGGCCATGAGTTCCGATGATACAGGACGTGATTTGGCAGCTGTGGAAACCCTAATTCGCCGTGAAGATGCCCTGGAGCGTGACATGTCAGCAGTGAAACAAAAGATCGGCGAGCATGAACTCGTTGCGCAGGCTCTACTGAAACGTTATCCCGACCGCGTCACAGACATCGAGCACAAAATAGACGAGCTGCGCACATCCTGGCAAAATCTACAAGATTTATCTGTAAAACGACGAGCTATTCTCAATGATGCCTATCTGGTACATAAATTTGTCTCTGACGTAAAGGAGCTGGAGCTCTGGGTTAACGACATGATAAAGAAAATGAATGCTGCTCAAGCGCCGATGACTATAAATGATTGCGAGACGCAATTGGAGCTACACCAGGAGCGTAAGGTGGAAATTGACGGGCGAGATAAGGCTTTCAAAGATTTAAAAGCTCATGGCGAAACACTCAGTGGCATGAAAAAACCAGCGAACGTGAAGCAATATTTGATGATACTTGAGGACTTGCATAGCACTCTGCACGAGGCGTGGAATGAACGCGCCAGGGATTTGACCGAAGCACATCAACTGCACTTATTCAAGGCTCAGGTAGAGCAGGTTGAGATCTGGCTGGCTAACAAGGAGGCTTTCCTGAACAACGATGATTTGGGTGATTCCTATCCCGCTGTGGAACGTCTGATCAAAAAGCATGACGCCTTTGAGAAATTGTTAGACTCGGACAACGTTACCGAACTGCAAAACTTCGCGAAAAGCATTTTAGAAGGTGATCCCAAGGACGCTGATGTCATAACCGAAAAGCTGAGCTATGTTCTGCGACGAAAGGAGAAGCTGAACGCCTTATCTCTGGAACGTAAACAAAAGTTATTGCAATCGTTGCAACTGCACGAATTTCTTCGTAGCCTATATGAAATCGACCGTTGGTTGGTACAAAAAATGCAAGTGGCGCTGGATGAGAACTACCGCGAGCCGAACAACTTGCAAAGTAAAATTCAAAAGCACACCACTTTTGACAGCGAATTATTGACAAATGCATCGCGTGTTAAGGACGTAATCAATGAAGGCGAGCGCCTAATCAAGGACGAGCACTTTGCCAAGGAGGAAATAGCTCAACAACTGAAAATGCTTGAAAGCGATTGGAATAAACTGAAGGCGGCATCTAAGGTAAAGAGAGAGAAACTGAATCAAGCCTACGAAGCGCAGGCATTCAACCGCAGTCTGGATGAGTTTAATAACTGGATGGACGAAGTGGAGTCACATTTGTCGAGTGAAGATTATGGCAAAGATCTAGCCACAGTAAATCATTTGATTAAAAAACATGAGCGCCTTGAAGCCGACGTGACGCATCATAACGACCTGGCCGACCAAATCAAACAGACCGACGAAAAATTCTTCCAAGCCGATCACTTCCTTAAGGACGAAATTCACGAGCGTGCTATGACAACAATCAAGCGTTATCGCACCCTACATGAACCCATTACCATTCGCCGGGAAAATCTCGAAGATTCGTTGAGCCTCCAACAATTCCTGCGTGACGCTGAAGATGAACTTCAATGGCTTACAGAAAAGGAGGCAATCGCCAATGCGCAAGATCTGGGTAGTAGTCTCATAGCTGTGCAAGTTCTCCAAAAGAAACATCAGGGCCTCGAGGCCGAGATTCTTTCTCAGGAGCCACTCATCAAAGCGCTCTTACAGCGTGGCCACCAGATGATACGCGACGACCATTTCGCCAGTGAACAGGTGCAATACAAGTGCGACTTGCTGCAGAAGAAACTCGTTAACCTGCGAGATGTCGCCAGTATACGTAGATTGCGGCTTTTAGACGCGGTAGAGAGTCAAATGTTCTATGTAGAGGCCAATGAAGCCGAAGCGTGGACACGTGAAAAACGGCCGATACTTGCTTCCAGCGACTATGGTCGTGACGAGACTTCCGTGCAATCGCATCAAAAGAAACTGGAAGTACTGCAACGCGAGTTGATAGCGTTTAAGAGTTCTATAGAGAAGGTCAACAAACTTGCCACCGGCCTGGTTGAGCGTAATCACTTCGATAGTGCCAATATCACCACGAAGAATGAAACAGTAACAAGACAGTATGAAGAGTTGCTGCGACTGGCTAAAGACCGTGAAGTGCGCTTGAGCGAATGTAAAAAACTGTTCGAGTACTTGCGCGAGGCTGAAGATTTGCATGAGTGGATTGGCGATCAGATGGCGGTAACCGCATCTGAGGACTATGGTGAGGACGTTGAGCACGTTGAACAACTAATCTTGGCGTTCGAGTCGTTCGTATCTAATTTGAATGCCAATCAAGGACGGGTGCAAGCTTGTTTGAACCACGGCGATGAGCTTATCAAAGAGAATAATCCCTACCGCGCCTCAATTAAGGCCAAACGGGACGAGACCAAGCAACTGTGGGAAGAGCTCAAGGATCTAGTCAATGCTCGGCAAGACGCACTGGCTGGCGCAAAACAAGTGCACGTCTATGATCGCGTGGCCGATGAAACGATTTCGCTGATCAACGAGAAGGAGGCTTCACTTATCTCAGAGGATTACGGACAAGATTTGGAGAGCATACAAGCGTTGAGCCGCAAGCACTCGGTATTCGAAGGTGAACTTGTGGCTATCAAAGAACAAGTTGATTCAGTGCTTGTGGAAGCTACAAAACTAGGGGAAGTATATCCAGACGCAAGGGAGCACATCGAAGTGAAAAGAGACGAAACGGTAGAAGCATGGACCGACCTAATGGAAAAGACAAACGCACGCAAAGAAAAATTGCAACAGGCAGAACATTTGCAATCCTACTTCGATGAATATCGTGACTTGATTGCCTGGATCAATGAGATGCTGGCCAAGATAACAGCACCAGATTTAGCAACAACTGTGGCAGGTGCAGAGTCATTGCTGGCTAGCGTGAAAGAACACCACGCAGAGATACATGCACGCGATGAGACCTTTGCTAACTTCACGGCAGATGGACAGAAACTAATAAATGAGAAGCATTTTCTTGCACACGAAATCGAAGAGAAGATTCAAGTGCTACAGCAACGGCACGAACTTTTGAAAAACACACTGCAACAGCGCAAAGAGATCTACGAACTCAACTTGGATACGCAAATCTTCCTTAAGGATGCTGAGATTCTCGAAAACTGGATAATCAGTCGCGAACCTTTGCTGAAAGATGCCAAATTGGGTGATTCGATACCGCAGGTTGAAGATTTATTGCGCCGTCATCAAGACTTCGAAAAAACCGTCGCCGCGCAAGAGGAGAAGTTCCAAGCTATCAAGCGCATTACACTGCTTGAGCAACGGTTCCGCAAACAAGTCGAAAGCGAGAAACTTGCCAAACAGAAGGAGAAGGAACGCTTAGAGAAGGAACGACTCGAGATGCTCAAACAGAAAGAGTTGCAGCGACTCAACGATGAACGAAGGCGCGCGGAGAAGCAATTGGAAAACCGCCAAAATGCTGCGGCCCAAGAAAAGACGCCCATCTTCTCCACGCCCATGGTCACTGTCAACACCAACAACATACCGCAATCTCCAGCCATTTCCGCATCGCCACTACGTTCACCCTTCGACGAGGATCAGTATTCACTGCAGAAGAGCAGCTCGAGCGGCATGTTCGGTGATCGCTTACGTCGCGGCTCCGACACCAATGTGAAACGCGCGGAAAGTATGAAGGTACAACAAAAGCAACCGAAACGCACACCATCTTTTACCACACGCCGTCGTGCGCAATCGTTCCGCAAGAACCAAAAAGGTGAAGGATTCGATCTGCCACCTGTCGAAATACAAGGAATGCTCGAGCGCAAACATGGCCTGCAATCGGGCGGCAAAAAGGCACCAGTGCGTTCCTGGAAGCAATTCCATACAGTACTCTGTGGTCAACTCTTGTGCTTCTTCAAAGATGAAAATGATTTTCTGCAGCAGAAAACGGCAAACGCTCCAGTCAACATACTCGGCGCCAAATGTGAACGCGCCGAAGACTACACCAAAAAGAAGTACGTATTCAGGTTGAAGCTGCCCGACGGATCCGAGTTCCTCTTCGAAGCGCCGTCGTTAGACATCATGAACGACTGGGTGCGTAAGATATCTTTCCATGCTAGTCTGCCACCAAATCTACAGCTTCTGAGTTACGATGAATCAATGAAGGTATACAAATATATCTGTGGATAAAGGTATGAAGGACCTCCCTGAATGGATATATATATATTTTTTTCTTACAGCAACAGTCGAACAGTTTCCCAGATATTAAGGTAGCCAGTGGTCAGATAGAGTCACCGGTGAGCTCGCGAACATCGTCGCCGGACTCGCAAAGGCGTGCCATCTCACGCAACGACTCGATCAATAGCGGTATGTCGGCAAGCTCAGCGACACCACAAATGAATTTCCTGCAAAAACAAATGCAACAGCAACAGCAACAAAGGGTATGCTTCCAATTTTGTTGATGAATTTTTGCGGGTTTAGTATCAATTTCAAAATAAATTCAAACAGGCTTCACCATCCTCTCCAACGGCATCGTATGGCTTCGAGCAGAAGCCGCCAATACCACCCAGAGGTGCACCTCCGCCAGTACCACATAGACAAAGTACCGAAAATTTAGTAGTGCTGAGAAATCGAAACAGCTCCAGCAATGGTAAGATCTTTTTGCGTTTTTTTTTTGGACTCCATACATTTTAATTGACTGCACCATATTTGAACAGACTTGAGCGAATCCAACTATGGCGGCAACTCAACACGATTGCAGTCTTCCACATTACCCGCAGGCATTTCCGGCATTCAAAACGGTTCAAATGAAGACAATGTAGTGCTAAAACGCAACAGTGAGGCTAGACAATCAGGTAAATACGCACTTTCGGTTTAATCCGATTTTAGTTCTAATTCACGTCAACCACCTTTTTAACACGAAAATCAATTGTCCTTGTCCAAAGCGATATCAATGAATAAATCCCAGAATTTTTAGTACATATATTAGCTCTCAATTACTGTATATGTATGTATGTATGTAAACCAATTCATTCATACGTTCATTCTTGATCAATCCACCCAAAAAAAAAAAAAACGTAAATTAGAAAATCCTCCACCTTTGCCTACGACTATGCCACCTGTGGGAAGCGCTCATTCGCACCATCCACAAATTCAACAGCGTATAAATGCTTTGAACGCTGCCGCAATGCAGCATCCGCACCAGCAGCAACAACACCAACAACCGTCAGATATGTACTCGTCACAAGGAAGCTATATGCGCACTCAGCAGCATGTGACGTCGCGCACTCCCGTAGCGGGTGGACGCACGGATGCCTCGCGCAAATTCATTGAGGTAGAATCGAGCGGTATCGGCACTCCGTCGAGTGTCACAGCCGCGAAGCGCACTCTACACACAACCACTTCAACAAGTTCGAATTCAAGTGGTAGCAGCAACAGCAACAGCAACAGCAACAACAACAATAATGGTAAACACATGATGCATACGAATAACACCGGGTCGTCGCCAACGACGACAACTACTACAACGGCGACTAGTCGCACTGTGTGGCATTTCACTACCGATAACAACTCCATAAATAATCCGAGTTACATGGGCTTGAACAATAACGATGGAACCGGTTAGCAAGCAGTCACTCATCCATAACTCAAACACAGCCACTCACACCTATACCCAAATACACACACACTCTCTCTCTCTCTCTCTCTCTCTCTCTCGCTCTTTCTAACCGCTTACACACTTTTAATTGCATCTTGATCTTTCATATCTGACGACATTTGGAGGAACAACTTAAGTAGAGTTCGGCCGTTTTTTCTCTAAACCACTAAATGTTCGAACATCTTTCCAAAATTTAAAGTATTGATTGATCATACAGAAGTTCAACAACATCTTAAAAGTTATTTAAGAAATCACAAACAGGCAAAATTACTTAAGTTGATTTTTCAAAAGTTCACAGATATAGTATAAGAACGCATGTATGTATGTATGTAGATACATATCGCTCATTTACTTCAATAGTGTCATAACTCAAAAAAGCAAAACTCGAAAAATTGACTTTAAAAGTTTTGAATTTACATATACTCCCATAGTAAAAACGAACTTATATCTTTGGCATTATAACACCATCTATACAATTGAAGTAAATGATCGATATGTACATATCTATGTATGTATGTATGTATGTATGTATGTAGGTACAGCCCACGACAACAGATAGCACATTAACATTTTGGGCGGTGTTTTTTAACGCTCATTATTTTTTTATTTACAAAAGTATAGCTCATTATTTTACAAAAAACCTATAAATCTAAATTCTAAACTTTATTAAAAAGTTAGGAAAATTCAACAAATTTTGCACCAAAATTTCAAACTTTTCATTCAGAATTTTTAGAAAAAATCTAGATATCCTGTTTTATAGCCTATTATTTTAGTTTCATAAAATGCAAGTTTCAAGTTGCTAAAAAATTTCGTTGATTTTTGATAATTTTTTCTTTTTTGCTATTGGTGTTGTCTTTCATACATAGTCATTTTTTATATGGATGAAAGTGCATAGCGCCCTCAGCAAAAAAAAAATTATAATTTTTAAAAAATCAACGGGATTTTTTAGCAACTTTGAAGTTGCATTACTAAATTTAAAGATCTAAAAAACTTAGTACCAACAATTTTTCAAGAATTTCTAATTAAAAAGGTTGGAATTTTGTTGATGAAAGTGTGTGGAATTTTTCAAACTTTGAAATTTGGACTTAAATTGTTTTTGTTATATAATGAGCTATATTTTATAAAAAAAAAATAATGAACATTAAACAAACAAAACAAAATTCAAAATGTTGACAAAATTTGTTTTGTCGTGGGTTGTACTTAGTACAACGAAAGGATACTTGGTTGCTTTCTTCCGTTTTATTCTATGTAGATATTATATTATACGTGCATTGTGCGTATGTACTTATCTACATGCTTATCAACTTTCCAGATATTTTATATTTAAGTGACAAGTGTTGCATTTATTTGCATATATGTATGTATGTATGTACTTCTATTATGGAACTTTTACCTGCTGTACCGTCTGCTTATTGGGTACCGTTACCTATTTAGATATTTTGGGATTTTTGAGAACAACATGAATTTTTACATGCTAATACTCGATGCCATGCATGCCTGCTAAGTAGTCTGCGTTCAATGCGCGTTTACTACGTAAACTCGAATCTCTTTATCTAGAGGGGTTTTCTCGGTGTCTTGCAAGACCCTTGCACGGTACACGGATTGCACGGATTGCAGCCCAAAAACCGGTTTTCCTATGGAGCAACCGATTGCAAACCATGCAATCCGTGCAAGGACTTTGCTAGACTCCGAGAGTACCCCCTATGTATTTTCAACCATTTAATCCATATCCATCTAAAGAGATTGTTACTACTAGCGGTGGAACCTCGTCAGACAATGGCACACCTACGCATATACATACTTATTTGTGCAATGAAAAGCTTATCAAAAAAACTATCTGCCATTCGGAGGCTTCTTGAAACCGTAGGTCACTTCGTTTGTGTTACAATAACACATCGCAAAGTGGAAAAGAAAATCCATCAAGCACTTAGCAAAATGTGTCAAGCGCCAAATTTTTGAAGTGAAAGTGAAAAAGTGATGCTTCTTCTCTCTATTATCGCCTATATGCATTAATTAGTTTGTGCCCGTGCTCCTGGATTTGGTCAGAAAATGTCCGAATTCATTCACGCACACACATTTATAATATCTTCGTTAGCGACGGTCTGTTATACGTTATGGAGTCGATAACGATGTTTGACCTGCAGTTAGAGTTAACCAAAACCAGAGAAACCGACCCGAGGCCACACAGAAATGTAACTCATTGCTCGACCACTTCAATTATATTAAGCCGCTCGCCGCTTTGCCGCTCATTTCGGGGCCTCGGCCTTAAGTGTTAATTATCGAAACTTGCTACGCAGCAGGCAAAGTTAAAGACAAATGGCAATGACAAAGGCGGAGACAAAAACAAAGACAATGTTACATAAATTTAAAAAAATTTATATAGAATTCTGCATTACGAAGCGCACTATGTATCACTTTCATTGCGTGGCCCAGCCATGTTCCTTTTTTCCTATGTAAAGGTCACACAGAGTATGTAGATATGTATAAAACATGGTGGTTAAAAGAAATCAAGTTAGCTTTAAATCTCGATTATTTTCTACAATCTGTCTAAAAATACCATTACAAATTATTCGAAAAATGTATTATTTACAGCCGATTTTTCAGTGGACGTTTAATTAAAATCTAAAGATTATCTCTCTCTTGTCAGTTTCTCAGTGTACTTAATAGATGATTAACTCATATTTAATATGCCAACATTGTGCAGTTAACTATTGATTTACTAATTATTTGTTGGCTTATAGTTATTTATCAACTGAGAAATCGGCTATTAATTATTTTCAATTGCAAATGGAGCTAAGAAAAACCTTCGTCACTTCCCTGTTGCATGTTGAGCAAATTTGTATCGATCCCTCCAGCATGTTTTACTTTATTTTTGTTTATTGCATGTCTTAAACTTAAGGACCAGCGTTTAAATCGGTAAAACTGAGCCGTTCTTATCTACGCAACAGCCTGCAAAGTAAATATGGTTATGGTTAAAATTTAATATTGTTTAAATAGCCACATAAATATCTAGCTAGCGTAGTGACTTAAGTGGAGCTAAGCTTTTCTTCCTGCCGTTGCCTAATACATATCTCTTGGCTTTTTTGCGTGGTCTTATATATATATATATGTATTTAGTAGAACCCTAACTTAGTCGTACTATCCTGTTAACCAACTCGAACTTCGAACGATTCACTAAATTAACTCGTTACATTATTTTCACAGGCTGGGGCACATCACGTTTCGAAAGTAATCGTCCAGTTTCGCTGCAGCCAGACTCCATAAGTTTCTCTCGCGTATCGGCGGAGAGTTCCAGCGAAAGTGAAGCTCAGTCCATCTCTTCAGTGTCTGGTGTGAAGGGTAGCAAAAGTAAAGAGGAGCGCCGCAGCGGCATGTTCCGGATATTTGGTCGCAAAGGCGGCGATAAGGAAAAAGACAAGGATAAACGTCGCTCAAGCCAAACGCCACAATAATCGGACGAAATTTCACAAAGAAGCGTATGTGTGGTGTGGTTGCATTGTTAACGAAGCGTCTAAACGAACGTTACTGTTATTTTAGAAGCAAATGACGAAATTGCATTGAAATGTTACGACCCCGAAGCATTATTTACGAGCAAAACTGCAGTCGGCGGTAATTTGCATAAATATATGCATACGTATGTATGTAGAATATGGCGGAGTAAGCCAATTTGCCGGCGAAAAAAGGAGCATTATTTATTTTATTACTTTAACTTTTATGAAATATATTCACGTTGTTATTTTATATATACATATATACATACCATATATTTACTAAATGCCTACTTACATATTTTCTAATTAATAAAACCTATTAAGTCAGCAATTTTTCTATTCTCTTATTAAAAGTATGCAAACAAATTAAAAAAAAAAAATACAAAAAAAAAATAACTTAATTGAAATTAGTACGTACACGCATGCATATACATACATACATAGATGTTGTTGTATGGTACACTTGTTTCAAATTTTGATTTCCCACTTAGAAAAAGGCAATTTGCGAAAAATCATAAAAATTGCAATAACAAAGTGTTAAGTATAAATTACATTTACATGTATGTTTTGCTTGTAAAAGTTTAATTATTTGATTTAAGCCCCTTAAATGTCGATTATTTATGTTTGAGAAAATATATACAATTTGAAAACGTACTGTAATTAATTAATTGGCGAGTTTTTATTTAACAGTGTATTTAAGGGCAAGTATAGCAATTTTGGTAGAGGCGTATTTTATACCCCAGCGGACTGACTACTTTTGTCATAGTAATAAAGCGGCGAAAAAGAAATTCCTGCAAACGAGCAATTGTCAATTAATACACTTACGCTGAAGAGCGTGTGCGCTATCGTTCCCACAACAACAGTCGGTCTACATAACCCGAACGATCCACCCTTATATGTCTGGCCAAAAACTGTCACTCCAACATCCTTCCCCAAAAACTCTTTGAGGAATTTGTATGCTGTTACAACAACAACACTGTGCTCTGTACATTATATACATTAGGGTGGTCCTTAAATCAAATGAAATATTTTTTCTCCTGTCTCACCCTCAATCGGCAATAGACGGCAGATATCACATATAATTTTGGTCCTGAATGGAAATGGTTAAGGCGTTTCGCACGGTTAAAAGTTGAGATTCCGCTATGGAGACTAAAAAAATTTAAATTTTTTTTTCCAACCGAATAAAAAATGACGTTATCAACTATTATTTATTTTTTCACAAATGCAATTACAAATACGCGGTTGCCGTGCTGGGTGATCTATTTAGTTGGTTCATGGCATTATTTCTAAAAGCGCCATTTTTTTATTTTAAGCGTGGAAATAGCAGCGGTTACATTGCCGTCTTAAGAGCGTGTCAGACCAGACAATTCAGTGTATTTCAAAAGACTGTCAAATTGAGAAATTGCAGAAAGCATTTGTATGAGCAGTGGCACCGTTCATGTAAAGTGTCTTTCGAAAGCAACTTTTTTATTTCCGAAAGGCGAATTGTAGGGAAAATTTCTGAAATCGCTTTTTGACTGTTTACACGCAATATTTCTCGATACTAAAATGCAACCGTGAGCCGCTAAAATAAACAAATTTATAAAAGCAAGATAACGAAAAATAAATGGATTTAGAAAAAACATATGAAATGGGTCGATACTATCGATAGTATCGATAGTCACCCTTAAAACTATCGTGCGTTTGCCGATTCCATTTTGGGATACTTTGACGATCGGTGTTTCCCTTAAAGATTGCGGCAGAAAATATGTATGTACAGAAAAGAACCAAACATTGCCAAGTATAAATAGAATGACAATTTATTTAACACGGCAGTTTTCAGTGGTTAAAAAAAAATAAAATAAAAAACTAATAAAAAATATCGGTGTTATCAATAGAAAGACTTAAAACAGAATTCGTATATAGTCGTTTTTTAATATTAAATAACTTTTGCTACATTGTCATAATATTAAGTCAAATGAACAGTTGATGCACTAAATTGCGTAACTACGATCTAAAATAAAGAATTCAAGGATATTTGTGCTTTTTATGTGTTTTGATATATTTCAAAAATCATCACAAGCCTTGTAGGAAATCGCCTCGTTTTACGAATTTTTTTATTTGTTAGATCTAATACATGCATATATGATCAAGACGTGTGGAGCTCGACACAAACATATCGTCACTAGACACGAATAAAGGCGCAAGCTCAAAAGTTGAAGCATCTTTTTTCGCAAAGTTTTTTTACGTGTCTTTTTTCGCCGTCAAAACACTATAGCGCCTTTATTCGTATGTAGTGACGATATATTCATACTTGAAACCCCGTAACTAGGTATATAGTTTTCTGCAATTGTTTAGAAATAGTATGCACAAATGGGTAAAAGTAAGAAAGAATTAGTACATTTTTTACTACTTTAAAATGCGGCCAGTAACAGTGAGGTTAAGTTACTGACGACACTTTTTATTATTACACTATGGCCATCAGTAATATGAAAAGTTTAATCGTTTTCAACGAAAATTTGATCAGAAAATTAAGCTAAAACGTATCCTTTATACAATCATTTTCGGTACCTTTCTAAATACACTTGTCGGATCGGATGCACACTTTAGTAGAAAAATGTATCCGAAAACGACCGCAGAGGAGCGAGCTACTATTTGTTGTACATATAAAAGTATTTATTAAAATTAAAATAATTGCTGAATTTTAAAATTGTTTTTTGTTTGGTTTCCTGTAACCATGAAAACGTTTCTGTGAAGTTCATAATGAAATCGTTTTCAACGAAAATTTTATCAGACAGGAAAACAGGAAAACAGCCTAAAGCACATCCGTTTCAAAACCATTTTGGATAGTTTTCTAGTACATACGTTTCGGATGACCACTCTATTTGGTTTAGTCAGAGGTGCTCCGAAATGCAACGTTGCATACATTCAGGCGTCATGTGACTTAGTAAGTGAGGGAATTGAACATGCATGCCATTTTGTTTAGAATATTCCACCTCATATAGCCAAAACATTTTTTCCAAAATGTGATAAAAATTTGTAAAATACGGCAGTCCAAGACATCTTGACTCCAGGGACACCCATCGGATGATAATTTGGATAAATTTATATTTGAAGGCATCTAGGCTATGTTCTGAAAATCTCGATATATACATATGTATATAAATTCTACGGCATTATGTAAAGGTAGCACACAAGCCAATCCGATCTTATTACCTAAAGCTGAACGTAAACTAAAAATCTTCATGCACCCTTACCCACATACATACATACATATGAAATGTATATTTAAAACAAACCTTGATTTCCGGTGCCCAGCTTCACATCTTTCATCGCCCACCTCCATTTACCTAACGGCCAATAAAAAAATGTCGAATTTAATTAGCAATGATACGATTGTAGAGTCAATATTTAAATAGTGTTTTTAGAAACTTGCCATTTAATTGTAAATGCGAGCATAATGCACCTTAAATCGTTTTCCTGCGATAAGGGAGCCAATTATTTAGGCTTGCGAGGTATTTAACGACGAGTACAACCAAATTTTGAAATCATTCGGTTTTTGTTTAGCCACGGAGTAGTTATTCTGCACGCAAACATCGAGAATGGTCGCCTTAATAATTTCTATAATTACAGTTTTCTTCCTAAGCCAAGTGCTGGCGCAAGACCAAAATGTATTGGAGGTTAATGGACGAGAAGGAGCCAACAATACGACACTAATGGATGTGCATATTAGACTCTTCAACGAGCTGCTTCGCCAGGAATCATTGTCGAAGAAGAATGTGGTAGACAGTTGGTACAGTTCTACCAACAGCAATCGGGATGCCTCGAATGAATTAGAGAATATTTTGTGGGACACGGTAGATAGTTGTGAATGGCCACTCGCACTGTATTTAATCGGTCAATTCACGAATAACACCCAAAACTCTACTGTGCATTATATTGCCTTCAAAGTGTTGTGGCGAAAATTAAAAGCAAATAAAATGCTGTACGATCCCAGAAATGTCATCGATTTATATTTGGCAATGAGAAATATTACGCTGGAAGAGCACGGCATTCACAATCTAGGACAGTTTCAGTTACTTAAGAAGGAAGTTCGCGGATATCTCATTGAGCGTAGTGCCCAATTGCTTGAAGTGCCACTGCACCCCGCCAATTATAATGATACAAATATCATTTGCGCCAACGACACAAGTTATCCTCTAGTACGCCAGGTGATCAGCCAATTGAATCAATTGGATGAAGATATTTTTGAGGAAGTTTTGAATGTTACATTCGATGCTGCACAGCTGTTGGAAAGCGATAGGAGTATCGCAAATGCCCTCAATTGTTTGGGATTAAATTCTAATCAACGGCTAATAGCGCATTTAACATTTTTAAACAGAAATAGCGACTTTCAACTGCTATTGTACAGTGATGTTCAGCAACTCTTAAGCGAATGTGACATGGGCAAGTTGCTGCCAAAGTACTTGAAGCAAATCAGTGATTTCATGCCGGAATCTATGGTTGCATTGCACAAAGCCAGCGCTATTTGTATTCATAACACTACTGGCAGCTTTGGCTACCTAAGCGAGTGCGCACAAACGGCTTTGATGTGCACGTATTCCAGTGGGTACAAGTATCGTTCAGTTTTCCAAATAGAGCGTCTTCTGGGCAACAGGTATACTTTCTATAGCACATTCTGGATGCGCTATATAAAGCTGGAAACAAATTATTCCAATGTCAATAGCTCTATGCCACCAGCATTCATTAAAAACGTGTACAGCTCAGAACCGCCAAGCGTATGGCAGGCAGTATTTGTTGGAAATAGCGTTGCATTGATGGACGCCAGTATGCGTCAATACCTTTGTGGCGGTAATCAAACAATGTGGAGCAAATCAGAGCAGTATGTATACACACGCCGAGTGGAGGACTTTCAGTTGTATAAAAACGAGTGTCTCTGGCGGATAGAGGACTGCAGCTACATGATCTAAATGGTGATGAGAAAATAGTAAAATTTGCTTATTGAATCATACAGAATATATATAAATAAAGCGTATTTTATAATGCTAGTAAATACCTTGAAAACCCCGCAGGTATCAAATCTTTGAATTGTTAAAAGTGCTGTTAAATAAGGGGCCTGATGCATAAAAAGTTAGCAGAAGCTCTGATTGTTTCACTGATGGAGTGAACTCAAGCTCGAGAATTTGGGCCGAAAATCGATTCGCAGTTTAAGCTCAATTTGTATGCCCAAACTTAAGCGTTCTTCCCCCTCCCCAATATTTGAATGTTTTGTTGTTTTCTTAGATTTTTTCACACGGAAGAGATGAATAAATGTATAACTTTCCAGTCACGGAATAAAAAAAAACCATTATTTTTGCTTAAAAAAGTAGAAATATTTATATATGTGCATATATATGTATATATAGAGTAAAATACACAAAATACTTGTTTATATAACTTGCATTAAAGAGCATTATGGCATTTTATTAATTAGTAACATAATCTTTTCGTTTTTATACAGGCTAAGTCATAAAAAAATAATGGGGAATTCTTTGAATGAGCGTAGTAATTGCTGTCCAAATTTTAAAATAGGTTCTACCTCATTTCTCACTAACCGCCATAACACATACGCTACCTTGGTGTAAAGTCCCAGGGTATGCAAACAGTTCCATCCGTCAGTACAGAGTAGTAGTTCGTAATGTGTAAATTTAGTTCCCGGAAGCGCATATCGTTATATTCTAATAGTTTGTTCATAGTTTCTATCATTTTATCTGGAGTAACGGAGTCATCTTTGGTCAAAGTATGTAAACGTAATTGATGTAGGCATTGTGCCTTCAATTGCCGCTCTACCGTCTTCTGTGTGAGATATTTTTCCGTACGTTCCTTAGCTACATCCAAGTTGGTGGTAATGAAATCGATTAACATGAATCCAGGGCATGTTGCCGGCGCTATTAATTGACCTGTAGGATTTACCATTAGCGGGCCTGCCTCCGACTCAATGACGATTTCATAATCGGCCAATGTGGATGGCCACGACTTTGGGAACTTATTCACAGTAAGGTAGTCCCCAAGTGTCGTTGTCACTTTTATCAGATGTGCAGCATATTCTCGAGCTTGTTGTTTGGGCATAAACTTTCTTCGACCAATTTTTATGTTAAGGAGGACCTGAGACAGCGTATTCTCGTATAGGGGTATTTTCTTTAAAAATTCATCATGTTGTGGAATGTTTTTTATGAAATCAATCCAACTGGTCAGTACATCGCCCGTAAATAGCATTATATGTCCCTCCAAGCTGACGCCAGTGAAAGGCGCAAATACTAGAACTCGATTTTTCATTGCTCCCATTTCATCAGAATGCAAATTAGCCATGCGCTCTAGGGATTTTAAGCACCCACGGAAATGCTCATAATTCCAACCGCAATCGTAACGAATATCTTTTAGACCCAATCGTTTAGTAACAGCCTGCTGCAACTTAATTACCTCTTCTTTTAAATCATCCAAATCAGAAGTTCGCAGTTTCGCAATGGGTGCATTCTTTTTTAACCAAGAGTCCAATGTTTTCCTCTGCTCTTCTTTGGTCTACAAAGGATTAAGCAAATTCTTAATTCAAAGGTTTTATTTTTTAATAAAAAATATGCATCATCAAATTATGTACAAAATTAAGGATTCACGTCAGTGTATGTTGTTTTCCTTGCTAAAGCAGTATGAGTTATCTTGCATAGAGTGGTTACACAAACCAAACGGAAAGGAAAGTTTATCAAATTTATCTGTATATGTATTCCTCTAATTTAATGCTTACAAAGTCAACTTAGGCTGAGAATTCCAATAGCTATATCATATATATATGTATATACATATATATATCAAAGTAAACAGAATTTTTGTATAAAACTCGGTGGGGATATTAATGGAGGCCTTCTTCAACTGAATTTATCACTTTCACAATCTGCTGCACCACATGTCACAAACAAAAAGAAACAACAATGGCCCACAGTAAGAGCAAATGTGTGCTACTATACGTTTTAAAAGAAAATAAAGATATGTTGAATGCATAATAAAACTTCTCTATTTTTAAAGAGCTTTTTTTATAAAAATCGATGCTTCGAGAAATAATGAAAATTTGTAATAAAAAATCGCGCAATCAACTTACATTATAGAAAGAACTTTCGAAGCCGGAGAACTGTGATCCATAGTTGTAGTCGTTTCCCGCTTTGAAAGGGCTTGTGGCATTCGTAAAACCTGCTGCTGTTGCTGTTGCGCTCGTAGCTGACGTAACCGGCATTGATTTGATGGTTTTAACATAATCCGTCGGAAGATTGCATAATTCCAACAAACGCTGTACCACTAACTTCGGATCCTTTGTACTTCGGTCTAATGTTACCTTGATTAATTTGAAGGTATCTCGTGAACTAGCATTTCCGTCTCGTATGTAAAACTGTAATGTTTTAGGTTCGTACAAAGCCTGATATTTTCGCTCATACAACAACTCCATATGCGCACTCAAAAGTTTCAACGAGTTCTCATTTACGTTGCGCTGAACCGGATGTTGACCAAAGAAGTCTGGATGTACCGCAAAATAAAACGGCCGCAATGCATTTGTCAATTCCGTGCTAATGTGCCGCCATAAAACATGAGACCAAGCTGAGGGTGGTAATTGGTTTTGACTTTTTACTACAGCTGAATTAAAGCGCAACAGCATCTTAGCTATTTGTAAACAATTATATAAGTAGGTAGGTATCGTCAAGGATACATATCTTACTGGCCAACCGTTGATGCTGCACACCAAATCGTTCAAATAAACATTTGAAACAATTTTGCAGTGATTTATTCACTGGAATTCAATTTTGACACTAACGAAAAAACAAAATCGTTTTGCAAATCAGAATATGCGTAGAAATAACTAAAATAAAATATGTATGTTTTCAAGGAACAAAACACACAACAGCTGATGAACAAATAGGGATGAAACGATACGAATAAATAAATACAAATACATACTCGATACTTTTCGTTCGATACCAATTAACTTTGGCATCGATACTTTTGAACCAAGTACTGGGCAGGTATCGAAAAAAAGTACTCGTATCGATACCCGATAGTCAGAAGATTTTTTCCCGCATGTTCATGAAAAGTGTCAAACGATAGGCAGGGTTGCAGTTGTAAACAAAAACAGAAAGCAAAGAACATTAAGCGCCACGGAGCCAATCAAATAAATACGTCAAGCATTGCATATGTGTGAGGTTGGCTCTTGTCTAGCCCGTAAACGTTCAAATAAACACGTCAATTCAACAAACAATTTCTTTTTCTTGTCAGCGCACTTGCTCACCACGACGATCAGAAGGCAAGTGCGCTTGTTTTTTGTCAAGCATAACGCGAGATGGTTGATAAAGATTTTTGATCGTCTCCATGGCGCTCTACATTGAAAAAAATGGAAGTGTTACAGGAAAAGTGGTTTTTCGAGTTCCAGGTGACTTTTATTAGGTTTGTTCGGCGAGCAAGAAATTTGTACGAATTTGTACGAATTATCATGACTTTTGCTCAAATTGCGTTCGTGCAGACCAAAAAAAATATCCAACACTCGAAAATTGTGAGAGCAACGTGACAGTTCTCTACAATAAGTTCGTAGTCGTAAATAAGTTCGTTAAATTCAAAAATTTATAAACACCAGCGATTTTTTTTTTATGAAAAAGGAAGTAAATACTTGTTGATATAATTAATTTAGTTAATTCGAATGATTTTAACTTAACTCGGCTGAAAAAACTTGTATTCGCCATCGGAATGCAATTGCAACCAGAGTCGATTTAAGAAACCCGCCAGCTGGTACGATAAAGAAATTGAAATGTATGTTAAAGAAAGTCAGAACAACAAGAAATATACATGTGTATCCTGATTTTGTCCATCTGAAAGAACTTTAAAAATTCTATAAAAATGTATTATGTTTGAAATGCAACCGTGGACACCAGCTGGCAGCGTAACCAAATTTCTGCAAATTTGCGTTCGTGCAGAAATTTGCACGTTTCTCAACAAGAGAGAGAATTTGAGAGAACTTTTTCTTACTCTCTGATATTTTGAGTCTTGCTGGATTTCCGACGAACAAACCTATTGTTTCGCTCTCGCTCCTCACTTTCAAGAGAGTAATTTTGTTATTTGAGAGTTTAACAGGTTTTTACACGAAGTTATTTGGAACGCAACTATTGTGGGCAGATTAGAGCATTTAGAATATATTAACTTTTGACAGCTCTTGCTACATACCACAGCCCAAGGCGAATTTCCACAGCCTCACCATTCTGGTTAGCCAGTAAAATGTCACAAACGAATCTAGATCGCAAACTCAAACATTTATTTGATGGAACTGATTGGAATGTTTACGACGACCTTATCCTAAATTTAGGTGTAGGAGCTCCAGGTCCAGATTTGTTAGAAAATTGCTGTGATATATTTCAAGAAGCTACGAAGCATCGTCTGGTAAGTAATTTTCCAGTATAAAATGTAATATCTTTATATGCACATCATGTACATAGTATAGAATATCTGCATTTCAATTTAGAATTATGAAAAGGAAAATTTATCTTATCTCTTCCAATACGGACCAACTAGTGGGCCAGTCGAAGTGCGAAATGCTATCTCTGAGTACTTCAGCACTCAATACATTGATAATCCCGTGAAAAGGTATGTATGTATATATGTATGTTTAGCTAATTTACTAAGCCGGTCACAGCTCAAAAAA
>NW_023459918.1:0-12030 GCF_013731165.1 Rhagoletis pomonella | reverse complement strand
CATGATCCAGTCGATATACGGCCCAAGTCGCATGAGGCCAAAGCTAATACAATCGAACGTCGGGAATCAAAGCGTATGGAGCGCATTTACAATGGAAGTAACAAGAAAGCAAAAGCAACCGATACTGGAAAAGAGTTGAAACCAACAAGACGGCGAATGATTGATCAAACAAAGACGGATAAAGAGACTCTAAGCAAAAAAAAAGTTGTCATCTAAGGACACTAATCTTCAAAACGAGAAAAATCTTTCTCCAAGAAAGCGGTGTGAAGTAAAGCAACCCAAAAAGCGTGATACGGAGACGGATAATGAAAAGGCGGATACTAAAAATGAAAAGGTAGCTAAGTCCAAACAAGATGTAAGCGAAACTCCCAAAAAGCGTGGTAGAAGGGCGGCGAATGAAAAGGTGGAAAGTAATGAAATTAGTCAAAATGTCGCTAAGTCCAAACAAGATGTAAGCGAAACTCCTACAAGGCGATTGAGACAGCTGAGGTGTGATAAAATAATCCGTACTAAAGATAAATATTCTGCGTCACCCTGTAAGGCGAACCGTTCAGTATCCCTAGCGTCTGCGGCTTCTTCAAAAAATACTGCCAAGAAAGAAAGAAACAGTGGCAATAAATCGCTCAGTTCTTCGACGCCAAGTGTTAAAGGTACTCAAAAATTAAAAAATAGGGCAAAAACGAATTCACGAATGGAAATTTTACAGACACCAACTTCGCGGAATACCCGAGGCATGCAGCGCCAGACTCGGTCTTCAGATAGTTCAAGAAGTAAATATATGACGTCGCCTCTTTCCTTAGATAGTATTCGAAAAGGGAAGAAAAGGGGAAGAGGAGTGGCACAAAATTCTGGCAGCACCGGTACCAAAGACAAACAAGGAGATGTTTCCAAATCAACGAAAACGGAAAAAGCTGCCAGTGGTAAGAAAAGAAAAAATATTCATGAAGAGGTGGAAATAGGTGTTGGTGAAAAAGTACGAAAGGATGAATATACTAATGCAAAAAGACAAAAAATAATAGCTGCTTCTGAAGAAGTATCAAACGTAACAGACTCGGCTATACTTCCATTCTCCGATACGACAGAGGATATGCAATGTGGCCAAAAAGTAATTGCAGACACGCATTCAGATAACCTTTTCTTGAGACCACCAACACCGATCAAAGTCATACGCAATTCCGAAGCTAAAATATTACCTACACCAAGTAGTTTTACTGATTCTGAAGTAGTATTTGTACCTCCGCCAGACGCAAATAATAAAAACCAACAGATTGTTATATTATCCAGTTCAACAGAAGATGGCTCTCTATCGTCACAACAATCTGCACAGAGTCGTAGAACTCGGGCACTCAAGCAAAAGAAGTCACTGAAGCGTCCTACAACAGACCGCGAGCGATTAGCTGAATTGTCTACAACGCCCACATTCGGTGAACTATTAGCTAAACAGCAACGTATACACCGGAAATCACCTGATATATTTAGTGCAAGCACAGACCTTGGATTGACTTGCACACAACAACCTGCCGCGGATGGAAATGATGGAGTTGAGTCTTTTAAAGGCTTCAAGATATTTGGCTCCGAGGTCAAACAAATGCAGCAACAGAACGCACACAATTCCAACGGCAAACAAAATAAACCAAAAGTCGTGCTGAGTCGGGGCCGATCTTGCTTGAATATTCTTGAAAAAATGTTTGATGATCCCCATACCGAAGATGCCACTAATAAAACACAAAACAAGCAGTCATCGAAGAAATCAGTAGACGACAAACTAGTAAAAAGGGCGACGAGACGAAGTCAACCAGTGATGCCGTCATTACCAAACACTGCTAATGCCGCTCAACTGCAGCAAGTACAAAACCAGGACCAACCTAAGCAAAAGCAAATCATTAACAGTACCACCACCCAAATAATAAGCGGTCCGATGGTGGACGAGGAAATATTTGAAATTACAAATAATGATGCTTTCGGCAGTGTGATGCGAATCAATTCTAATGGAGAAATATCGCCCGTTCAAAGTGCAGCTCGGAGCCAACAACTAACACAGCACAATAAAATTACTAATTATCTTATCGGTTCGACGCAACTGACACCAACGGAGACAACTCTGGACGAACGTACGCCCAGCAAACGCGTACAAACGCAGTTTTCAGGGACGCTAGCGCGCAGATCTCCGAAAAATAGATCAACACAATCGACAAAACTCACCAAATGGTTTCAGAAAAATGCTACGCAAAATGCCTCTCAATCGAATGTAGATCTGCAAGAAATGCGTGCTAGGAAGCATACCAGGAGCGCAATTGCTAAGCGACTTAAAAGACGTTGTCTGGAGCTGTCCTTCAAAAACTGAGATGAGATGCGCTGAGATGAGATACGCTGTGTATATGATAAATCTGCATGTATGTATGCACATTAATCAAATTAACCTGCATGTATTTAAACAATTTAGACAGTTTTAATGTACCTTTATTCAATTCTATCGTAAATGCACACAGATTTTTATAATTATTAGAATCTAATTGAAAGAGATACGAACACGATTAGTTCAAAGTAGCGACAACACATTGCATGGAATTTTGAAATACCCCATCGTCAGTACAATACATACATATGTAACTGTTGAGTACAAGTTTTAAAACATTGGCCGGTGTAGGCTACATATGTATGTATGCATGTATCTCCATATGCATATACGTACATACATATGTATTAACATATACATATGAAAACATTTTAATTGAAAATTTTAGATACATTCATATAGAAACTAAATACATAAATATATTAAATTAGTTTTATTATTGAGTTTTAAAATTTTAAATTTACATATGTGTTTACACTCCAGTCAGTGTAAATTAAAATCAAATGTTTAGATTGAAATATTTGCCGAACTCGAAGTGATTGAAATAAATGGAATACGTAAATGAATTGAAATTCGTTAGTTGGAATATTTGTTTTTACTGAAAATTGCAGTCAAATTGTGCATAACTGCTTGGCGCTGATATTCTAATTCGCGACGACAGGCTTCACTCAGAAATGGTGGACACTGATACTGTATATGTTCGCTGCAATAGGTGTCCTTGCCGGCGGCGGTGCATTTAAATTCGCTTGTCGAGTGTACTGTAAAATAATTATGAAGGTTAATTTGAAAATACCTGTAATAATTACTTAAATTCGTCTCGAGTAGTAATGCAAATGAGATTTAATTATTAAGATTTTACTGGTAATTCAAATAAAATTTCATTATCAGTAAAAATGTACTGATTATTGCTATGCTTAATACGATCAATAGTCCAAACAACCTCTAAAAAACAAAATTCTAACAGCAATCGTCGCTCGGCAGGCATGCCGAAAATCCGATTGAATTTCTACCTTAAAAAAGTTTCTCATAAAAACCATTTGCCGTTCGCAGGCGGCATAAAACCGAGTTCCATCCATTTTGTGTGACATCAAGACGTGCGCCACAAATTGGAGGAAAAGTTCGGTGCTTAAAAAGCAAAATAGCCGAATGCAACTCAAGTTGTTTTCCCAAATGTCCAGATACATACATACATAGTATGTACTACATATGTACATATGTATGTGTCCTATAACTACGGTGACCATAAATATGGATTCAAAATGAAGGACAATTTTTCAAAAATTTGCCTACATATATTTACGTAGTATAAAAATATCAAAAGAGTATTTATGATTCTAAATTCTTAATACATTTTAAACTTTAAAAATGAATCACGTTTTCTTCATCGATATTAATCTTTTTTACATGAATATTTATCAAATTATAGTAAAACATATTATAATTACAATAGCTTACACGAAAAGTGAAAATCTTTAAAAGATTATTTTATAGGCAAATTTTGAGTCATTCAAAACGAAAACAATACCCTTCTTTTTTTTGTTTTTTTTGGTACTTTTCGCAGTTATTTGTCAAAAATCGACGTCATGAATCGACGTAAACGACGAGTTACAAAGTGCCCTTTACAAAAATATATAATTTGTGCAGGTTGCGCTCCATAGCATCTACATTTCTAATCCGATTTTCATTATCTTTGGCTCAAAGTTTACTGTAATGATATATCTTCTTTATCGAATTTTTAAACTAATGAAAAAAAATAATCAAATAAAACTGCGTATTTGATTGAAAATCTCACTTTTTTCGACTTTGACGACAAAATGCAAATGGTCGCCTGTAGCACTAATAATTTTCATTGAAGTCTCCACAAGTTATATATTTTGGTAAGAGGCACATCAATACCCTTCGAGATGTAAGTCGCTTACGTTGATTGGGAGATTTTTTCATGAGATATTGAAGAAAAGCTGCGAAAAGTACCAAGAAACACTTTTTTTTGAAAAAATCCATCCATTGTCCGATAATTTTAAAATAACGGATAAAATGCGGGACAAATGCAGGACACTTGGTAAAAAGCAGTACATTTTGAGGTTTTTCAGGTTTGGAAAACTACGCAGGACCTACCTTCGAAAAACAGTACGGTCCTGCAAAAAACAGAACGGATGGTCACCGTACCTATAACACGGTGCTACAAAAAAATCACGAAATAAATACGCCCGAAACAATACTTAGTGTAGGTTGTAGCTAGGGCCCAGTATAACTTGAAAAGAGGTTTAATTTTTTAACGTTATTTTGCATGTTGCACTTATCTATTAACAGCTTGACTACTTTTCGTCCTTTAAAAATCCAATATGTTTCGAAAATGTACATATATCAATACAATAATTAGATTATCGCTAGTTTCATTTCGCGTTTTTTTTTTTGTAACACCGTGTAATTTATGCAACATTAAAATTTCTTAAATAGAAAACACAGTTTGTTTCACAATTGCTTTTCTAAATATGAATGATAGGTTTATGTCTGGAATAGCCCTTCGGGGAAAGGATTGCCCCAGGTTTACCGAAAAATACGCGCCTATACGAATTTTTCCTACATAAAAAAAAAAAAATATGGAGCAATTACGACGCCAGCTGAAAATACGCACATTTGTTTTTCGACATTCACAAATGTGTTCTTTAAACCCCAAATGCGGCAGTTATGACGAACGAAGTCATCAAGTTGTGAAACAAACTGTGTTTTCTATTTAATGAAAATTTTGCGTAAATTATGGGACACCTTTTATAAGCGCCGTGCATCGGAACTTACAACAATAGGTGCCTTTGAAGAAGCAAGTCTTGTGATTGGACTCGATCGCATAAATGGCGGGCTCCACTCCTGGCATAGTCTTAGTAACAATATAATCTGCTTTCGCCGTATTCAACCAATAGGGCCAGTGCGATAAACGCTCCGTGTATACGACTGTGTAACGCCATTCATGTGCATGTCCATTGTCGGCGATAATTTTGAAGTCCAAGCTATTTTGTAGAAGGCGAAAAATATAAGCATTATGTATATACATATGTATGTGTATAATAATTTTCTTCTATTTCAATGTATTACTGTAGAACAATCCTAGGTTATTTTGACCAGTAGTGGCTATATTTCTTTGGTTTATGTAATGTTAAATATTTATTTTTTTTTTGATAAATCCAATGTGCAAGTATAGCATTGACACATTAAGTTAAACTTTTGGCAAATAGACCTAAACTTTGGACAAATAAATTTAAACTTTAGGCAAAGAAAATTAACCATGAAACTACATTAAATAAAGCAAGTACATACCAGTTAGCCGCTGCAACAACAACAGTTGTTCAGGAACTGTATTACAGAAGAGTTTCATTTTATTTGCCTAAAAATTAATTTTATTTGCCAAAAGTTTAACTTAATGTGCCAATGCTATATTTAAGCTACATCGTCTATGTTTATGCAAAACCGCCTGAATTCTAGGCATCGAGATTTATGCATAAAGATCTTATTAAAACAACATATTTGTAAAATAAAAGCTAGAGAAAATACAGCCTATAAAGGCAATACCTTTAAAGAAAACCCGTTTTTTCGCTCTCCTATAAAATTTTAGTGCCGTAAGATAGACGGTTTTGCAAAAACATCGACGATATACTAAATGTTAAGCGTACTGTACTAAACACATACCCTGCAGGAAACTATAAGTGCAGGAGATAAACTATAAGTTAAGTTGAAGTTGATTAGGAAGGAAATGTATATTTCAGGGACCGTACTATTATGCTTTTTTTTAAAAAAGGCAATAAATAATTTTTATTTTTTCACCGATATGTTTTCAGTCAAAATTTAAAGTTTTTTGGTCAAACTTGGCTTTTGTTTTTTTCAGTCAAAGAAAAAGTAAAAAATAACTCTTTAAACAATTTTCTGAGTGCTCAGAGTTTATGAGTCTAAAATGAGTCTTTCTTTCGTCATAAATATGATTCTAAGACCAGTCCATGGCAAAATTGTGCCAGGTGTGATAATTGGAGCGAAAAGAAAGATTTGACACTTATTTGAAAATTTGCCGTTAACAATTTCTATAAGATACCCGAATGTTAGGCAAACAAAGCGAGAAAGCTGTTTTATTACTTCACCTGTTTTTAATTTCACCACGAGACCAGTCAATCAGACTGACTCATTTCGGACTCTTTTGGTGTCATAAATTCGGAGTTGAACAAAAGTAACAAGTAACGGTGTATTAATAATCAGAATTATAAAGAATTAATTTTTTTAAGTCTTAGAAAGCACCATATTTCAAACTCTAATATGACTCCTAACTTGGAGTCATATTGGCGTGCTCTTCTAACCTTTATATTTTTGTATCATGCATTATACTATTAGGAGTGTTCGCTATGCAAAAAATTTGTACAAGTTGGTACCAATTGTTACCAAATGTTACTTGCAAGGAGGGAGCACAATTTTGACATTTCATTTGGAGGAGAAGTTGCAAATTCGTGCTGGGAAAATGTTTGCCAGTAAGAATTTGCAAGCAGGATTGTGGCACACGGTTGCATTTTGTCAACATTAATTTGAATCAACGAGTTCGTTAAATTTAAAAATGAACTATCTTGTTGCGATTTACTAATGAAAGGAGTATGTAAATATTCGTTTATTCAATTAATTTAATTAATTCCATATATTTGAAAGGTACTCGACTGAAAAGGCTGTATTCGTAATCGGAACGCACTCGGCACCACTGTCGATATAGGAAATCCGACAGTGACTTCCACAAAGAAATTGAAGCGTATGTTGAAGAAAGTCAAAATAGGAAGAAATATACGTATAGGTCCTGTTTTGGTTTCCACCTGAAATAATTTTAAAAATTTATTATGCTCGAAATGCAACCGTGGGCGCCAGCTGGCAGTGAAGCTTGCAAATGTTTGCTAATTCCTGTTTGCGCAAAACTCAGTAAGTTTCTCTCTTTGGGAGAGTAAGATACCTTATTCTCTGAATTTTGTTACTGGCTAATTCTTACTGGCAGTTGCATAGCGAACACTCCTATTGTTTGTGATAACGGAAGTGAAAATTATACCCGAATACCAATTTAATGTATGGAAAATAATTATAAACAAAATGCACATATGTGACCTGGTCTACGGAAAGGGGGCTTAGGTGTCAAAAAATCAATTTTCACTTTTTGGTTGATTCGGATGGAAGATGAGATGCTTTTTCACGTGGTGAAAAGCAGAAAATCCTAACTTGCTTAGAAGTGTACTAAAAATGTAGAGAAAGAAGAGTAAAAATACGACAAAATATAATTTATTGGTAATGAACAAAATACATTGAATTATAAGCTATAAAGACATGATTATACACTAGAAAAACGTATTATGGGCATTCATTATTACAACAATCTTTTGACAGAAATTTTGTTACCAGCTCCTCCTCCTTTACATCAACAACACACAGGTCCATCTTAACAAAAGTTTGTTCGGTATCATCTTCTGCCTGAGATACACATACTTCGTCTTCATTATCATCGCTCTCTTCATAGTTTTCATCATCGTTTTCATCATCCTTTTCATGGAAATATTGTCCGTATACGGCACTGAACTCCTCATCAACACTCATGTTTCATTTCATGCGAAATGCGAAGACGATAATCAACAGAAACAGTAATCGTCACTTCTTGAGTGTTACTTTTTTAAATGTTCCACACTAGCAACTTACACGATGAACTATAATAATATTCCGACCAACAACAACACTTACTGGACCAACAACAACACTTACTGGACCAACAACATCACTTACTGGACGTCCGGCGCGGAGAACAATTAACAAGATAATGAGAAACTGACGAAACGAGTTGCTTACTTTTAACAGCTTTTTCACAGAAAACTAGTTTTCGCACGTAAGCTCCCTTTTCGTAGACCAGGTCACATATAATTCTTTTTCTAAGGATACAGACATAAAGGGCCGCCAAGAGGAAATCTGGGCCCGGTGATAAATATGTGCGAGCCCCCTACAAGTGGCCATTCTATATTTGCATGTGCACGTAAATAGGCGCTATCACCATATATGCAATACTTTTAAATCGCTAGTACATTCCCCAGCATCAGATTGTCGATATCATCGTACAGTTTCTTAAGTAAAAACACTATCAGCTAATTGCCAAAAAATGCCTACTGCAGAGATCACCTATTTTATGGCATTTGCTCTTGTCTTTTACAGTTTCTTTAATTTCTATTACAATTTCTTCCATTTATATTACAATTTATTTAAAAAACACTAACACACTGAACCATAAACACCAATACACTAACCTAAAACACACCTACAGCCTACCAGAAAAACGGTAAGAAGAAGAGTTACGTTACTTATGGAACTGTGCGATGGTCGATATATTAAAAAAAGAAAGAGAGATCCGATAAGAGAATGTACTCAAAATGACAATTCCACTTTGCAAAATTCAGGAGCGGTTTAACAAAAGTATTGATTTTCAAGAATTTTATACCATTTCTACGAAACGTGGTTTTTCCCGTATAAAATACATGAAAATTTTTGAGCGCATCGAGCGACCTCTAAATATCTTTTAAATTTAAAATCTTTTTTTTTCGGTGTAGAACAATCCTAGGTGGTGGGGGCATAAAAATTTCGGCTTTATCTTTTCACATGCATTTTTGGACCACCCTAATGTGCCTTCATCAATAGTATGTGTGCGACGTGCTCTGCAGATCTTTTAAATTTGTATTTATGCATATATACATATATGTATATATATATCGTCGTTTAAAGTACAAAACCGCGTATCAACAAAATGCAAAACCGAATGAATAAGGATTGAGCCAAGAGTTTGTGTGAGCAAATCCAATTTTTGGCAACCAGTGTCAGTTACGCGGTTTTGCAGAATGACGATACACTGTTTTGTTCTTTAAACGACGATATATATATATGTATCTATATGTATGTATGTACATGTAGTATGTATAAATACACATTTATGCATGTACATATCGCACACGATCTTTAAAAGTGACACAACTCAAAATTACACGTTCGTCAGAAAATGCAATAAAACTATTTCGTAGCACATGTTAATCGTATGGGCAAGCGAGACTATGCCTTAGGTGTTTTCAATAAATTGCAACAAAAATTTTCTCCAGCTTTTGCTTAAGGGTAACATAAATACATTTTTAGTGCATAATTTCAAAAATGCCAAATTTTGAGTTGTGTCACTTTTGAAGATCGTGTGCGATATATATGTACATATAGCTTTTACTTACATAGTCGGATTGAGTGAACGCATTTTACTAAAATCTGCCACATACTCCCAGACCTCTTCCGGTTTACTATTGCCAATCATCGCATCAATCTTATACTTGCGATATCTACTCGCGATTAAAATATACAGAATCAATAATCCACAACCGTAAAGGGTTAATTTTTTTATATTCCAACGCTTCAAGTGCATTTTGTATTCCTTCGGCAGATAAAATTCTAAGTAAAATGAAGCAAAATTAAAATCACTACAACGCAAATGCCGCGGTCGTCTCTCGATATGCGCCCAACGAGTGTCTTGGTTGAACAAAATTTTAAAACTGTTGCACATAGCCACCGGGATAAACAAATAGTAGAGGAACTCCGCACATGTGGGCCATACTGGATGTTTGATATGCGCGATTCTCTTGTGAATGTATGTACATATGAACGTATGTATGTATGTATGTAGATACATATCCATATCAAAATACATACATTAATTGTGCATATCGCCCCTTTCCATGAACAATGTCACATCTCAAAATACCAAAAACTCGAGAAAACCCGCTTTAAAGTTTTGAATTTACATACATATATGTATGTATGTACTTTCATAGTAAAAACGAATACATACTTTCTTCTAATGAGCTATTGTTAATCAAGCAACAGCAATGATATTTTTACACAACATAGAAGAAGAGGCGGCGGTCATTTCTGTATACCTAACACAAAAAAATTATATTTGAGATGTGGCGTTATTCATGCAAAGGTGTGAATTTGATCGTACACATACAGTATCGGCCACATCAATAGCACCCCATTTCAAAATGATATTGTTTGCCGCTAATATTTATTTATTTATTTATTTTTAAGAATTTTCAATAAAAATACAGACTTAAACTAAATAAAAAAAATAATGTAACAAATTTTCATACAAATTTCAAACTTTTTTCTCAGAAGTGTTAGAATTTTTTTGAGTATACTGTTCCAAATGTAGTCTAATAAAGTACAAGTTTTAAGTGGCAAAAAATTACCGTTAATTTTTTAGAATTTTTTTGCCATATAAAAATAAATTGTGTTTATTCGTTATGTGAGGCGTTTATTTGAAAGTGGCATAAGTCATCTTTCAAAAAAAAATCCAGATGCTGATAACACCAATTAGAATTTAACGGTATCTGTTAACTTAAAAAAAAATGCATTGAAATGTTGAGATTTATGAAGTTTTACTATTCAGCGGTATAACGAAAATGTTTATTTTGAAAGTGGTATAAGTTGCTCAAAAAATGCATGTTAAGATACCATGGATGGCACCGAGCAAAAGTCAATTTTGTTAAAAAAATATATATACTCCCAATACCCGGAGCCAAATAGAGTAAAGCTGCGTTTTTACTTTCTCTGACGTCAGGATTTTTAAAAGGACTTTGAAATTTCAAAGATTTGATTAGCTATATAGAATAACACCCATGCCAAATAAAAGATAAAATTCTGTAGAATTGAAAAATATTATCTTTTCAAATTTTGTTCTTGAGTATCCTTGCAAATTTGCAGTATTTATTTATGCAAGAACTATAGGTTAAGGATAAATCGCGTAAAAAAATTAAAGTGTTTAAAAGGGCATTTTCAATATCAATTCGGCCTTGCGAACGAAAAAAATTAATATTTTTAAGTTCTAAATAATATTTTGCTTCATTTGGTACCCATATTTTTATTCTAAATTGCACTGAATTTTTTAAACAAGTTTTGAAACTTATCATATCTTTGAAATTTCAAAAAATTTCAAAAAAAAAACTGGCTCCAGAGGGGAAAACATTAAAATATGTCACGACCCAACATTTTATTTGCGAATTCAGCGTCTTTTACCTAGCACAGTAATGAAGCCATTTTGAATTTTAAATTCTACCACTTTGCAATCGAGTATTTTGACTTACTACATATATGTTTACTTTAGTTGCTTAGAATTTTGGACAGAGCTCTGGGCCGGTTGATGTGAAACGTCCCATTCATGTATACACATACATATATATTTATATACATACATACATATATACAAGAGTTGCTCGTTTAAAGTAATATGATTTAAAGACTATTATATATGTAAATAAATACATATGTAATTTATTCATCAATTTTAGTAAAACACTGTAAAATACGATCCCGTACGAGTCCGGACTAGTCAGAAATAGTCAGAATCAGTCAGATTTTACTGGAAATCGATCCCGTACTCGGTTCTCTGACTATTGAGAGGACAAAAAAGAGAGCAAATACGGTTCTCTCTCTGTCAGAAGTTACCAGTTTTAGACCGAGAATTTTTTGCTGGTAAATTCTGACGATCAGCTGTAGTGTGTTTGGCAACCAAATTGTAAACAAAAGAAAAGTGCACTCTGCTAATTCATTTTGAAAAGTATTTAATTACTTGTTTAAGTGGATTCCAATGAATTTGA
>NW_023459917.1:26517-45887 GCF_013731165.1 Rhagoletis pomonella | reverse complement strand
AATTAAATATACTCAAACACACCCTTTTACGTTGCTAAAGAGCAACACTATGTTAAATATGGCCAAATTTCTGGCAAAACATCCACTGTTGAACGTGTTGTAATTAGGTTTGTTTTTATTTAATAAAGGATAATTCGTAGTTCATAGGATACTGCTATTTATTTATGTAAATTACTTTCAAAAGTCTGCTCTTGTGCGTGAAATATTGAAATCGATTCAGGGTTTTAAGCCGTTTTCGAACAACCAGTTAACAACTATCCATAAAATTGACCAATAATAGAAAATAAAAGGAAAAACGTAAATCATTTCGTCGGATAGAAATGTTCCTGCTATGTAAATATACAACACGGATCGTGATGCTGGTAACAGGGCAAGAGGAAGACCGTCTCTGTGACGGAGAAGGGTTTCACTTCATTTGACATTTCCAATTGGCGTGTGTTGGTACAGAAAAGAAATACCTGGCATGGCAATAGCCATATTTAATAATTCCCTAGATATAAGAAAAATTAGAGCACATGCCAAATTTCAGCGAAATTGGTTCAAGCTAACTATTCTTTCTGTACGTCGCACAATGGATCGCTTCATACAAGTTGATGCTCAAAATTCTGTAAACGAGTTTTTCTCCTAAAAATGCTGTAGACAAATCCAAAAGAGAAATATTGTATAATTTTTATAAATTTAAAACACTGCTTTGTGCACTAACACTGTTTTAAATTTTTTTATTTTTTATTAAATTGAAAAATATGTAATGAGTGAAAAAGAATAAAAACAGATAATCCGTTCGTGTTCTTAGCACTGAAAAATAAAATCATTGTACACTAAGATTACTTGCAATATAGACATTGAGAAAACGGTACAATGCATGATGAAAATTTAATTAATCTTCAGAGGCATGAGATTCTGTATGTGTATGCTCGAAATTTTCTTCTTAAAGCATGTCTTTTAATTCTGCTGTTACCAAATGCTGTTTTTTTTTACTGTTTGTAAACACTTGTAATAAGAGGATCGGAAAAAAACATTTGGACGGGGAAATACATCTTCAAGTTTAGCTTGCCTTAAGGTTTTTCGGCTAAACCGTTCACGATAAGCTTCAAATTCTTTGGTTCGCGATGCCTATGCATCTTCACTTAATTGTTAAATCGGTGAAAGGAAATTCAATATAAATTCGGCACTATGCATTAAAATTTAGTCCACTGTTGTTGTTACTGAATTTCTGGGATAAGGGCTGTTACACAGTTCCGCAGTATCAAAATACAGCGACTTGAAATTTATATTATCTTTTTTAAATCCACTGGATATTGTTTACGAGTTTTTCTCATCCGTATTTTTCGGATTCATAAAATTGGTTTTTGTGTCTAGCGCAAATATTTCATTTTATTGTAACGCTACTCTTGAAATTGTCCAAAATATTGTTGCAGCTTCTTTCTTTTTGAGGCTAGACCGCTGCGGTTTGAAATATATTCTTCCACATGGCTGAACTCGCTCTGTAATAGCTTAGAAGGGCTTTTAAATATTAATTTACACAAATCCCGATTTTTAATAGAAAAATGGTTTACGTCTGGAATAAAATTCAAGTAGCACACTGATCTATAACTTGGTGTAAATTTGTGAATTTTGGTGCAATTAATCAGATTTATACCAAAATGCGTAAATTTAAACCAAGTTATACAACAATGTGCTACTTGGGAATTTATCAGAATGGAAGTAAATCATAAATACAGACGGTAAAACATATTTTTTCTAAAAAATTGGCAAAGTACTTGTGCAAATCTTTTAAGTTTACTTATAAATAAAGTCTAGCGGTTATAACTAAAAAAGACTCAGAGAAAAAACCTTACAAGTTATTCCTTATACCTCCGAAACCAATGAAATCGTATGTGTAATAATGAAAAGTTGTTAAACAATCAACACACATTGTTTCTCCAACAGCATAGTTCCTTCTAACCTAATAGTAACCTTAAATATTATAAAACATCCTTTAATAATGCACTTTGTTATGACTGTGCTGGTACATATTTTGTATTTTAAATACCGACTTCCGAAAAATGAGTTTTGAGCATCGCCCTCTATGTAGCGGCCGCATCGTGCGTCGCAGAAAATGACTGCTTCACTCAACATCAAAATAACCCTTTTTAAATACTTATTACAGGAAACCATGCCTAATAACATCACACAGTCACACTAGATCGTACGCAGAGCAACACTTTAAAGGGTATGGGAGTCAAATATTTACTTACTTTTAATAGACAACTATATAATTTTTTGGTAAATTATAAAATTATGAGAAGTTACCAAATACTAGATGTAACGTAATTTTAATGCTTTTGGGATAAAGAATTCAGGAAATGTAGTCCCGTTGAAAGAAAAATTACCCTGTTCTTTAGGATGACCTTCAAAGGTAGGCGGTTTTCAAATGTCTCACCTTTTTGACCTGAAAACTGTAAGCAAAGAAGTTTTTAGAAAGCTATTATTTGTTTTTTGCTGTTCTTGCGTCAAGAAATCAATTTCCACGGCAGCAAGAACCGAAAAATACACTTAAAACTTTTTTAAAGAGATAACAGTTTTAGGAAAAACACACACAAAAATTGATAAACCTTACATTTCAAGGTAATTTTAAAGGTATGTAATCTTAGAACAATATACAAAGCAGGTAATGGACATACAATAACGAAATAGATAATCTGTTTTTACTCAATCATTACTCATTTAAGTACATCAAAAACCAGAAAAGTCATTACATAATCCCCAGTATTTTTCGCTACAGGGCATGCAAAGCCACCAAAAACACATTTGTCTAAATTAATAATTCTAATTTTGTATTCAAATGTAGTTTTTGCAATTTGATGCTCTTACATATAGTACTTATACCTAAATGTAATAAGTGAAGTTATTTATATATTTAATATATTATTATTCAACCAACAAATTCAACTCAAAATTGTATGCATGTGCGTAATTTTGTTGCTATTGTTGTAATTGTTTCCTGCAGCATTTGGAAAATCAGAAAATTCTAATATTAACGCTGTCATTTTTGCAAAATAATGCATTTTACTCTCGAAATGACACATTATTGCCACATCCGTGATATGCAACAACGAGTCGACGAAAACGTTTGTTAAAATTTCCAATTACATATATGTACAAATTTAAATGCGCGAGCATATGTATATTTATGTACATATCGTCGTCACCTTTCTTATGCCACAAGCACGAATGTGCAAATTTATCAGTTTTGAGTTGAGCTGGGTTGACTTGATTAAAATTTGGATGTTCTATGTTATACCAAAACCCGCAATACCATGCGTACAAACAAATCACATATTTTGCATATTAAATTGCATAAATGTAGAGCTAAGACTCGTAAAAAAAAATTTCAAACTTGATTTCCCAAAACTTTCATTTTTACATATTCGAGTTTCTTAAAAAGTAGTGAAAATTAATTTACTACACAGGAACCCTCACTATTACTGGGTTAGTTTGGTTTTTTAGTTTTGCGAAAGTCAGCAAGAGTAATCAAAGCTACATGCATAACTACATACATATGTATGTAAATATTTATGTATCTATACATATAACTACATACATAAAAAAAAAAATCATATTAATTTGAATTCGAAATATTTGGTTGGTAAATTCGTCCTCAACCCGCACACGTCCTCAACGAAGCAAACGTTCGCAATTACAGTACATGTCACTGACCCTTTATTGCAATCGATGGTTGGCAATATAGCTGAGCTCACGGCCCATACAACATACATACATACACATGGTCAAACTAAACACACTCGCCCTTAAACAAATATCTATTGTGAGAGGAAAATTTATTGCTGATGGCATTCACATTGTATGCGCCGTCGTCTAATCGAGTCTAATAGCTGTGCTAAAATGCAAACGAACATGTCACCACACTGTTCATTTGGCCGTATTAAATAGTGTTACATGCATTTTAATGTGACACTTTCCAATCGATTGCAATACAACCAAAATTGTGTGATATTTCAAATAGAGGCATATTCGTTTGCAACTCTTCAATGGTAACTAAGTAAATTTACATTTTTGCAATCACTTTAACGCATTTATGCAAATTATGAATAAGAACTAGAATACGCACGACAGAAAATTTTAAATTCTATATATATACATATATCGTAATTGTGATTGTGATTGGCACTTACAGCGTATTCGCAAATTCACCATTGAACTTTGTGTCTCGCCGCGGTCGTTGGCCGCTGCACACGCATAGAAACCAGCATGTACGCGTGCAACACGTTGTAGAACAAGCGAACGAGTAGAAATGATGATGCCCCACGAGACATTCTGCGTGACAGGAATACCCTGAAATAAAAGAATTATTTTTAAAAAGTAAAAACTGAATAAAAAAAGAGCTAAAAGATTTTAGAGAAATTCACATTTCAATTATACATTTAAACTCTGTTCAGACATATGTATGTATTATTTTTAAAATCTAGCTGATGCAAATTTCTGCTCATAGTGAAAAAAGCGCGTTATATTTTCCAACAAAAATTAATTGAGCTTGAATATCAGCATTTGTTAGGAAATAGCTAGAAGGTGGGCCAATGTTTTAAGGGTGGCTTGGCTGAGATTACAGAACACGTATACCTATTTTCCACCTGGTATAAAGGGTCCGCATATTCTAGGTGCATACCCTCAAACCATAGTCCATGATCTTGGGTACTGCAAATGTTCGCTTGAGGCGCAATACCGTGCATACGCTTAATGCAATACCACATACATACTTACATATAAGATAGTGTGAAAATTTCACAAACGACTAAAGAAAGTTATTTTCTTCAAAACTTTTGGATAGTTTTCTAACTTAGCAAACAAAATACGAGCTTCTACTATAATTATTCTACTATAATTTGTGAAGTACGGAAGCATTGAGATAGTTTAAACAAAATAAATGCATTTTTATGCCTCCTTATACGTGGTATTGCATTTGACGGTTACGAGATATACGGAGTGAAGATGCCTAGATTAAAGTGAAGCCCGTCGCAATTACTTTCGATATGGACACCAGATGCTGGTCAGTTTTGAAACCATCAATAAAAATTCAACAATGTGTGAGCCCGGGCTCAGTGTTGGGATTACGATAGCGTTCAGCCCTAGAAACTCCTCAGCACTGGTAGTGGTGGCGTACTATGTATATTGGATTAATGCAAATACACTTGGGTACAGATCTCTGCCCGAGTGCTCTGCGCCTCGTTCCACTCAGTATATTCAATCTCACTCTATATAGTCGTATTCCTTTTTCGATGACAAGAAATTATTAATAGACATGCATCTCATTCCTGTAACAACTAACTTTCTTTTCATCAAAACGGGACAAAATATCGACATAAGAATGGCGTATGTCGAACTGCTAATGGCTTCTTCAGTATCTGGCAAACTGTGAAAGTCGCCTTGATGGTGGATTTCTCACGTCTGAAGCTACACTTATAAGGTCCAATCAATTGTTTCACAAGAACTAAATAATATGGAGTAATTGGAACAACTAACGGTATCTCCTTTTTTGTGGATTGCGCAAAGCACACTGAGATTCCAATTATCGGATGTGTTTGAAAATAGCAATTTCTGCTGAAAAACTAGTACCCACTTCCTTCCAGCTCATCGCTGCCGACTTCGAGCAGCTCAGCCAGGGAATCATATATCTCTCTCTTTTCCTCAAGTTGCTTGTATGCGTGGTTGGTAACATCCACTACGAAGTTACTGGGGCATGGTATCTCACTGCTCATATACTAATTCAGACGAAGAGGAGTTGTCTGATTTGGCATGGTAGAGAGCCGAAAGTGAAACTTCTCGGATAGCCGACGTAAATACATCATGTCGATGTCGAAATTTTGGCGTATTCCTTGATGCACTCTATTGCAAAAAGGCGCGTGAGAACCTTGCCCTGTAACTAGGTTGCGATTTGCACACTTTGACGCTAAAGTCGACAAGAACAATTTTAACATCGCGGCGGGGACAGCACTTATGCACTGCTTCTAGGCACTCATAGAAACGCTGATATGCTGCTAAATTTTGCTATGATGTTGTAGTAGATATCGTACACAATTTTTTTTTACGTGCCCCGTCCATCACATTTCCTGAACTGCGATGATGTCAGCCTAGTATTTTACTACAATATCCAGCAGTGGATATATGCACTTTCCCCATAAAGGGTTCGGATATTCCAGGTGAATACCCTCAAACCAAAGTCCCTCTATACGTTTGCCGTGGTCGTAGTCAAAAAAGGGGGTCTTATCGGAGGCTTTTTCTTACTTTTCATTGGGCGGGGTTTTAACGTGGCGGGACCCAAACCCAGCGCACGCGAAGATTTGCGCCTTCTCCCTTTAGCTCGGTTCCAAACGGGTATATGATCTCTTACCAGACGATACGTCGATATAAATATCCAGACGTTGTGAGCTGCGATGCGAACCGTGTTCATAAGAATCACTTCTGGCCACTCCCAGGTGAATGGCTGTCAAAAAATTCGCAGGCGAATCTGATGAGTGTGCTTTAATTTAGATGTAAAAAATAATTATAAACCAACTAAATACATGCATACCTATCTATGCACATACCACTTACAATACATAAATATATTCCACTATTTAATTTGATCGCTTGCAATTGGAATCCGATAATAAACAAAGGTAAAAAGTGTGGAGGTAGACAGCGTCCACTCTATATTAGAAAATTTATTCAATCCACCTATATATTCACCAATAGACTACATAAGTCGTATGCGACAGGCAAGGCCATCACATCATTATATTTTAATTATTTAGAGTATACATTTTTTTTAATTTACAACTATAAGGCCAGGTAAAGAACCTGGGGAAGCACTAGTAAGCAGTATCAGAGGATTGCTTTATGTAAATGGTAAAGTCAAATTCAAGTTGCATCATACCGAATGCTGGACAACTTTGCCACAAAAACGAGCTCTGTTATTACAGCAATACGAAACGGAGCTATTGCATGACGGTCCAAAAAAATTTATCAATCTAAACACAACAGCCTTCAAACGTTAAAGCAATAAAAATTTCCAATCGATAAATAGTTAGTTTTACATTTTTATGCAATCTGGTATTTTATGCAAATTTCCATAATGTATACAAATGAAATTAGTTCTTGTATATACGAGCTTTCATTGGATATCACCTATCGAAACTTGGGTCAAGTTAAAACGCTTACCGAAAAAAAAGTTTGCATCTCTGGCAATTTCATGGTTTGTACAAAATACGTGTCCACTCACCACTTTGCATTAATTTTTTTACAAAAATCCAATAAAAGCGTTTCTGGGCATTTTTCATTACATAACAGGAGCACCGGACTGATCGAGTCCCCAACTTCTGTATATTGCATCTAGGCCTAACGACAATATTATGTACGAATTGCATACGATTCCATACCGCCAAAAGCAAATTTGAATCGTGTTTAAAAACAGCTATGTGCTTTAAAGTGGCGCAAATGTTCATCACGTCGTAACTGGTCACAAACTTTGATTTTTTTTCATAAATTTTAGTAATTAAACTGAACATTTCTCCTTATCAAGCTTACTACTTGTATGATAAAATTTATAAAAACTTAAGTTTTGAAATTGTAGTCCTCTATATTATTAAGATATGTTTATACTAGATACTTGCAATACACTCGAATATACTATACATATATATGTAAGTGCACATACATAGGTATATTGCATCAGTAGCAGTATGAGCATCTATTGTTTATTTGTTTTTTTATTTGTTTTCGAGCTGCCACTGTTGTGTTGTCATTTCGTTGTTGTGATTTGCGCAAACAATTTTTGCATATGAACAGCACCGCAAATGAAAATAAATATAAATGCATAAATACAAGAATACAAATACGCGTCTATAAATATGCATGCTTATACAAGAGTCGACGCATATGTGTGTAAAATAAAGAAACATGTGGGTTTATGAAAAATACTCAAGGGACGATGGCATTTAAAATATCTTAAAAAAAAACATACGAAGGAATGGATGTGAGCCAGTAAACACTATGTAGGTGTGTTTAACAAATGTGTAAAATCTATACTTATTTTTTTATTTACATAGGTACATACATACATACATATGTATGCACGTTCAGCCGATAGTGCTGGCAACCGACTTCAAAGGCATACGTGCACATCCGTTAATATAACGCAGCTTTCAGCTATGCGCACACAGTTGCATTTCCCTGCATACATACATATATGTATGGACATTTTTATATTCGTATTTATGTACATTAGGGTGGCAAAAAAGAGTAAAGTCGAAATTTTAATTCCCTTAGCCCCTCGGATTGTTCTATATCGAAACAATTATGTGAAATAAAAAAAAAACATTTCGTTAAAACCAATGTTTTTCGATTTTAAAACTTTCTTTCTCTTCAGGAGACTTCCAGTAATAATACCCAACTGTTTATTTAACCATTTTTTGGTAAAAAGTGTTTTTATAAGTCCACTAAAACCAGAAAAAGCGCAATTTGGAGACCCATAATAAGTTGCTTGTATTAAAAAGTTTTAAAATAAGCAATTTCGTATTATTCTTAGAAGTCACCTGAAGAGAAACAAAATATGGATTTTTAGGAATTCTATACCATTTTCACGAAAAATAATAAATGTATAGCCATATAAAATACACGGAAAACTTTGAGCGCTTTGAGCGACCAAAAAATATTTTTCGTTTTCGGAAAAAAACAGGTGTACTTTTTTTCGATATAAAATAATCCAAGGCAGTTAGTGCTTTAAAATTCGGTCTCTACTTTTTTCACATGCATTTGTGGATCACCCTAATGTACACATGCATGGTATGAAAGCACATGTCGGTGCTGCATTTGTGTGCCCCAGTGTGAGCTGCTTCTTGCTCCCATGAAAATGCACTGGAAATTTGTCATAAAATGAATAATAACTGCATTTATACGAGCTGTTTTACCCGTAGGCAAAATGTGAGTAGTTATTTTCCGACACCGAAAACCAAATATGTGACAAAAAAAAAAAAAAACAAAAACAAAAACAAATAGGAAGCAGCGGCAACGCACGAAATGTGAGCAGCTTACTCAGGTCTGTGGGTGGGCGGTTAAATTGCATTCGTCGTGGTATTTGCGCCTCTTATTATTAAGCATTTTTTAGTCTTTTCTTTATGTGTGTTTCATCTGGCGTTCGTGTGGACCGAATACTGGATTGCAGCTATTACATATGTACGTAGATGTGTATGTATGTATATATATATATGTACTTGTACCTATTTGTATTCTCTTAGTGCTCATACGTTAGTGCATAAGCAATTGTGTTGCAGTAAAGTCTGTGAGTTCGAGTCATTTTTCGTTTTATTTATGAAGAGTGAGTGCTTTAAAAGCTTTTTATCAGAGAAAGGTTTTCCATAGTCAAGGTGATTTATTGTTGATTACGTTTTAAGAAAAAAGCTTTTATATTTGAAATATCTTTATAAAATTATTATTAAATATAAAGTTATTGCTTTTTAGTAGTTTTCGGAACAAAAGATTTTCTAGGAATTTGCTGCAATTATTTTTGCTAATTCTAGCTGCTTTTTCCACCCGTATTACATTTACAATTACTTATGTATATACTTAATATTTCATGTTTTCTCTCTGTCTTCTATGACAAGTGAATCTTCACAAGTGTGTATAGCGCCAACCGGGTATTGATCTCCCTTGGCATACTACAAGCATTCGTTCCAATACTTTGGAATGCAGAGGGTGGACAAATAATTGCAATCACTGAAGATATACCAGTGTTAGTAGAGGATGGTTTCGTGTGCAGAAGTTCACGTTGGGTAAAGCTTTTGACTACCAATTACCCCGCCCCATGCAAACAAACAACATGCCTCGGATGAGACCTCCTTCTTTTGATGACGAACACGGCAAATGTTTAAAGGACTATGATTTGAGAGAATGCACCTGGAATATTCGGATACTTAATGGGAAAGCTGCCTCTGTCTCATGACGACAAAGGTTTACATCACCGCCATCCAAGAAATGCGTTGGACGGGAAAAGCACAAAACGTGTCTACTACAGCTAGATTTATGGTTGAAGAGAGACTCCGTCGCCGAGTACTGTCATTCACCAGGGGTGGCCCCACGTCTAGCCACAATCCGTATCTATGAGAGATTCTCCAACATTTCGCTCAGCTGCGCCAATGCACCGGCGAAAGAGAAGGACGAGGCGTCCAAGGATCTCTTCTATGAGTGCTGCCCCCGCCCCGATATCAATATCTTGCTTGGTGACTTCAATGCACTGGTTGGAAAAGAATGAATCTTTGGCGCTACTGTCGGAAAATTCAGACTCCATGACGATATGTCCGATAACGGACATTCGCTGGAACCCGATACATATTAGTGCCTAGTTCCAGCATAAAAAGATCCATCAAGCTACATAGCTTCAAGTCAAAAAATGAGAAGCCAAATCAGCCATGTTGTGACAGACGGAAGGCACGAATCGACGGGCTTGTAATGTACTATGTACACTCCGAGAGCCGAACATCAACTTAGACCACTATCTTGTTGCAGCCAAGATATGCGCCCTCTGTGCTGTCGACAATGCAAAGACTCCCACTCCTGCTCGCTGAGGGCAGTTTTTGAGAAACCGACATATGCGAGCAGTGGAACCACATTTCTCGCCCAGTAAGTACCACTACCGAGGAAGTAGTCAGAGATATGCTGCAGAGAATATGTATATATATGCTGCCTACAGGACCACAATGTGCATTGGGCGCAATGATAGCCATGTGGGATGGTTATAGGGAACTATAGCGGTATAGAGAAGCGAGACAGAAGCCTGAGTTACGAGAGTGCGTAGAGCTTGCGATGTTGTCCGGCAGTAAAAATGCCCAAAAATTTTATCGGGAGGATTAGGCGACTTACGGTAGATTTCAAGACACGGGCCACCTTCTGCAAGAGCACCCATGGCGATCTAGTGACTGATGTCCAGAACGTACGCTATTATACAGGATTTGCTGCTGTAAAGCCTAATCGAGTAGTTAGAATTTTTGTATATTTTTAACACAGGCTTCAGCTAAATTAATTTTGGTTATTATTGTTACGTGAAAAGCAAGTCGCTGACATTTTTTCAGTCACACTAGCAACAAAAAAATAGAGATTTTTAATTTTTGATTGTATTTTCAGATGTATTGTAACATAAAGTTACGTGCAAGAGTTCATCCTGAATATTGGCGTTTTTGTTGAAATCTATAACTTTATGTTACATTTTATTTTAAGAGCTGTAAAAGCATTTATTTATAATAACTACGAGCTAAAAGCGTAGTAGATAATTAATAGAGGTATGCACTGCGACCAAGAGATCTATTGTGCCCTAAAAAAAGCTTAGTAGCAAAATCGGTAGAGGTGCGTGGCCACTCTTATGCCCAGGTTCGATCAAAAGTGGTTTTCTAACTGCAAGCGCCCTTCGGCACTGTACTTCTGGCACTAAAAATCCTTTCATAAATATCAAAAAGCACGCCACAAATTAAAGAATAAACTAACCCAATGTTCCATGAAAATGCGCCTTGGTAGGTATGTACATATTTAGGCCTTTGATTACTAAATATTGCTAACTTCATACTTCTGAAAGAAAAATCTAGTCCTACCATAAAATGGCACTAAAACGCAGAAAAACCATCGAGCAAATATAACGTTAATATCGTCACTTGAAATGCAAAAAGACGTAACAACATCGTAAATGAAATGGAAAAAGTTGTGACAAGTATTTTACTTTTTTTCATAAAATGATGTGAGGAGTTGTAATTCGATGAAGTCCATCATACAAATCAAAAAGTGAAGTTTTGAATTTTTTACTAGATATAACCTTTTGCATTTCAACGATGACGGTTGTTACCAATTTTTTGCATTTAAAGCGACGACATGTATGTATTAGAGTGGTTCAAACAACTTTTGTTTTTTTTTTTTTCTTCTTTTAATTTATAAACGCTACCTCAAATCACTGTTATTCGTCATAAAAATAAAACTTATTTTTTTATTAAAAAGAAGTTTTTAGGAGGTGGTGTTGGTCGGTTTTTTATTTATTGGATCCGCCATTTTGAAATTAAAAATTGACGTAATCAGCGTCCCCAAAAACTCCCGAGTGCCGAGTTTTGAACAAATCCAATAGCCATTGGGGATCCGCCATTTTTAATTTGTAAAACTGACTTCAGATTCCTAATTAGCAATCCCATAAACCCCCTGGTAATAAGTTTCAATCCATGAAAATGCGTAAACCGTTCAGTATTAACGACTTAATTTTAGTAGTCTCTTTTCGAAAGCATATTTTCCATTTGTCCAATACAGGTATGTAATTAAGGCAATGCTCTCCAACCATGCTTGAGTAATTACATGTGAAAACAATATTTTTAGCTGCATTTCAACATAACATGAAAAAAATTTAGTACCTACATCAGCTTTTTTATAAAAACCGACCAGCGCGACCAAAACAGTCGGGTCTACGTAACCGGAATGACCCAGGTACTCTTTTGGGATTCTGTGTGCTGTTTAAACAACAACAACAACCTCCCAAAAACTTTTTTTCCAAAATACAAAAATACGTGTCTCTTTTTTTTATCACAAAGAATAATATGTAGCGTTTTTAAATTTCCCAGAATAGTGTTTTTTGAACCACTCTAGTATGTATGCATCTACATATAAGGAAATCCACGTGCATATATGTATATGTATGTATGTATATTCATAAAAGGGCATTTATGTATGTACTCGTATGCATATGTAAAACTCACATCATGTGACCACGTAATGCGATGTTCCTTTGGATTGGCCTTTATATGGCACTCAAAGTAAACATCATCGCCTTCTTTAATGTCATCCGGTTTGAGTGTTGAGCCCAACGACAGTGTCACTTGTGGTGGATCTGTGTTCATTCACACAAATATTCGCCATGTTTGTCAGTTTGCGATGCCATTGCCCACATGCCGTTGTTGGCAGCATTCAGAGTGGCAGGTTTTTTTTTTGTTTGTTTGTTTGTTGTTAGAAGCAGAATGATGTTGTAATGCCGCCATTGATATCGTATTTCAGACATTATTGACATTGACCATGACAATGTTGACCGAGTTGTGAAGCCCATTTGCATGTGACGAAGTATGAAAAGAAATTTAATCAGAAGGATAGAAATTATTAGTTAAATTGTATTAAAATTTTGGTTCTTATTAATAAATATACATTATTGTTATAGCATAAGCTAAGTGACATTTGAACAGTTTTGGCTATTTTTTTTGTCTCTATATAATGTCTATAATTTTTTTGTTTACATGTACTAAGTATATCATGTTCAGAATAAAATAAATCAAAAAAATATATGCACATAAATAAAATGGATTATAGAAAATTACTTAATTTGAGTAGTTTGAGCATATTCTCCCATATAAAGTATGCTCGACAGTTACATTTATATGGAGGAAAATACCAAGTACCATCAAAAACAAAATTATTAAAAATCAACACGATTTTCCAGCGTTTTAATATTTCCACTTTAATCTACTAAAATATAATGGACTACAAAACTGCTCACCTTAAAATTTTCGGGTGTAAATGCTAAATGCTAAAGTTTCTGGAATTTTTATAATTTTCGTAAGAAGTTCGAAATGCAGATTTATGTGGTGTTGGTTATGTACAGTGCTAGACTTTTATAAAAAATTAAATAAACAATAGAAAATTTACCTAAACTGGTAAAAATTTCACTCAACTTAATCAGCTGACCACAAGTATATGTCATCAAAATATGCTCACTACTAGGAGGATCCTCTTTAAAAGTAGTAAATCAGGCGTTTTACATACTTTTATTAAAAAATTTTTTAAGCGTTTTACGGGTAAATATATGTAATGTTATAATGAATAGTAGTTACAAAAGGTTTAGATAGTTTTGACGTATTTTCCAAATGAATGTCTTTTCTGCGATGAAAAAATCAAGTGTAGAAGGATTTGGCTTCACTTGCCATTTCCAGTTGGTGTAAGATGGCACAGTGGAATAACAACTGGCGTGCTTTGTTGGACTCGCCCTGAATCGCTTGCGCGGTTAGAACGCCAATTAAGACGAAGAGAAAAGTGGATCTTTTATAGATACGTACGCCAGGTTTATAAAGTTCCGTTTGCACTTCTCACTGATTAAAAAGTCTTTATTGTTGTTTTTTTGTTTATCTTTTTTTTTTGAGCTTTTAGTTGATACTATACAGCAACTTTTTGGTGTCACAAAACTTTGGCTGCAGCACAAAGTTTTCCACAGATGCACATTTTACTCTACGCTTTTACTCTTTTTTTTTGCAGAAAAGTATCTATAATATTCAAAAGTTTTTCTTTGATTTTGTTTTTCTGGGGTTGGACAACGCATTAAAAATTAATTATAATTATTTCTGTCGTGGCATTAAATCTTGTTTTTGTGATTTATTTAACTAAATAAATTAAAACTTGTAAGAAAAAATTTTAAAATTGCACGTTTAATAAGCGCAGTGAATTTAAATGGTAATAGGAATATATATGTGTACATATCATGAATGTATATGAGCAAATCTCATGATTTTTTACATTTTTCGACAAAAACGTATTTTACATTACATATATATGTAGGTAGTAAAAAAAGTAAATAATTTGCGTTCCCTTATTCGGTTATCTGGCAAAGTAGGGGAAAAATTTGAGAGTAAAATTGGTCCTATCTTTGGAAGAAGTTGCAAGATTTTACCCTAAGAATTTCTGCTGGTAAAGTTGTCAAACCATCAGCTGTTCAAACGATTTGAAAGTTGAATAAGCAAAAGCAAAAGTACATCTGAATTTTCACCCTATAAAATACATCGTAACGAAGAAATATCAAGTTCTGAAAGTATTTTTGTTAATTTCTTGTGTATTTGCGTATAATTTACCAGATCGCCAAATGATAAAACACTGCCATGTAAACGAAAAATGGCGCCCAGGGTGTATTTGACAGTTTTACCAGTTTTTACCCGCAATGCGATCCCGTACTTTTTTTTCTCTCTTTCTCTGAGAGCAATTTTGCTTTTTGACAGTTTTACAGGTTTTGTCCAGAAAAGTTGAGGAACCAAACTACAACCACTCATGCTCATATACCCGTAGTTGCTTATGTAACGTATACGCACCGTTGCACCATACGCAGGAATCGTACACGTTTACTCGCACGCCTGAACTTAAAGGTCATATTATTTAAAAATAATCTTCTAACGACAAACTCCAGTCTAACTGAAATGGTACTAGGCAAAAATCATACTTTCCTGCTTGGAAAGTAAGTTTTTCGAAAAGAATTCCCGTTGGGAGCGAAATGTACAGCGTAAAAGCTAGACTATAGTTCCAGTTCAAGTTTTAGCGATAGCTCTAAGCTAAATCATAAAGTGGGCAACATCATGCATTCGGAATAGCAAGTTACTTTTAAGTATTAGCTTGCATCTACCAGACTACTGTGGTGCCACATAAGCTGAAGTGAGTTCAAGTTCAAGAACTTGTACTGAAAATCGAGTCGGAGCTTAAGCTCACTTTTCATGCATCAAGCCCAATATCTACACTGTAGCAATGCCTTTTCGAAGGCAGCAATTCAAGAGCAGAAAGAATGTAATCCAGGTTCCTAGGCACAGAAATATCTCTAGAAATAGAATTGCGAAAGAGGTGGCAGGGAAAGGAATTAATCGGTAGTCATTCAATCCTACTCCACATGCCATCAAGCAAATTATCTTCAAACAAACTATGGCTTAGATCTCTTTTTATTGGTCGTCCTGGCAAAAGCATCTCTTATCTATGCCAAGCGCACTAAAAATCCTTGAGTATTCACAACCTTCTGATCTGTGTACGGGAAAATAAGATAAGGTACACAGCGGGCCACGCTAGTGATAGTCGAATAAATTTCCTGTATAGAGTAGCAGTCAACGTAACTTAAACTTAGTTTTGGTGAATACCTGCCGCGAATCTGCACATTCTTTATTTTCTTTTTTCTACTACATTAATAAAAATGGTGAATGCACTCGCCCCGATGCGGCAAATTACAAGGATGAGTTTTTAAATTTGTATGACATTTTTGTCCTTTTTTCAAAGTTTGTATCTAATAGGTTATAACATATGAAATGCATTATGTCTGACATCGTATTGGAAAAAAGTCTTTTTAAATGACAAGTATTGAAAAAAAGGACAAAATTAAAGCCAAATGGCATCATGATGGGAAAAAGAACTGTCTTCTGAAGTAAGGTACGGATGGTCATCGAATGCACATATATACCAATTTTAGAATAATTTCGAGTTTGCTAATTAAAATGGAATTTTAGTTTTTCGAATCACAGTAATATTTAACTCGATGTGTTCTTGGTCATTTGGTGACATACGAGTTTTATTACACTAAATTCCATGATCAAAACATTTCAAGGTAAATTCATTCTCTCAATTCGTCGGCCATGATTTTTTTTTGAAGTTTACAAGCATTTTAAAATCATATAATGTTGAAAATAAACAAGTAATTTTAAAGCAAAAAACAAAACCGATTTCAATTCTCATATACAACTTTAAGATTATCGTTAATTTTTGCATGATCCAATGATCGGATTTAAACTCCTTTCTTGTAAAAAAAAAAATCATAGAAATCGGTTACCGAGGTCCAAGGTTATGCGGTTACATACAAAAAAAAATATTCCGACGAATTGATAACCTTCTCCTTTTTGTGAAGTCGGTTAAAAAATTAAATTGTTCACAACTGCTAATGTTAGAGATCGAAAATGATGATAAGTGTGTGAGGTTGAGCTTTGAACTTTTATATTCAGACTGCCTCTCAATGATCTTATGTTTTTATCATTATAAATTCGTTCGTTTTAGCAAAAAGAACATTTTCACCGTTTACTTTGAACATTTTGAAGTATCTAAAATTATTAAAATGAGAACAAAATCGCCAAATTTAAAAAAATTGCCAAATAGCTGCGAGAGATATTCTGCATGCTGCAATTTTTTTTTTAATTTCGTTATTAAAAAAACAATTCCGATATTTTCGTGTGTCCATGAAAAATTAGTAATTTCTGTAGTTTTGCGCCTAAATAAATGTTCTAAGGCTAAACTGGTTCGAATACTTAATTCATATTTCATTGTACTTATTTCTGGAACTCCATTGATTTATGTAAGTGCAAGAAGAATGCTTTAGCGTTTTTTTCCTGCCGACAGAAGGAAGGGATACTAAGAAAAACAACACGTGAGATTTGCCCCTATACTAATGTGCTTATGATAGCATGATATTTAAGAAGAGAATTTTCAGCTTTGTCGCCAGTATTGTGAACAACCAGTATGGAGCCTGATTTAGATGAAGATCTTGGAAGATAAGGCAAGTGAAGGTCTAACTAAAATTGCTACAACTCTAGAAAATAAATATTGTACAAATATGGAATAGAATGGATTAAAACGCAAACAGCAATTAATTTTTAGGCGTTGCAGAATCTAAAGGAACTAAAAGTGTTTATTTTTTATTTATAACCAGACTGATTTTGTTTTGGTTTTGTAAAAAATCTAAAAATGCCGAGGTAAAAAAAATTACTTGGCACCTAATAAGTCGCTTCGAAACTAGGTAGAAATTTTGTGGAGAAACTTTAGACTTCAATTCAGGTTAATTTTTTTGACAAAATTTGCACGCATTACTCATACAAATGGTACAGCGACAGAGTTGATAGGCTTCGACCGCCCACTTGCTGCCAACTGATAGGTAAGCACTGTTAAGAAAATGAAGGCCTCTTTAAGAAGAAGAGAAAAGGAGGCAGATAGACGTGAATACGAAGAACTTGAAGTATGGAAGAAACACTTATCAACGCTTTAGAATTACGTTACGATTGTGATTATACTTATCTTCCTGCGAGCTTGAAACGATGCGTTTGATGTAAGTACTTATGAGGGCATCTATGTAAAACTTTTAAAATTTGACGCACATTTTGCACCGCAATAAACATCGATACACATTTACTCACATATTTTTAGAAATTTTTAGATGAGAAAAATAAAAACAGACAACGTTTTGGCAAATGTGTTTGTAAGAATTTTCTATGGATGTTAGCGGATGTGCGTCTTAGTGAAAATGTAGATACGTATGCTGACAATTTGTTTGCGAGACTTTTTAAGTTATTACTTACATAAGTATGTACATATATGTACAAGAGATAAAACATACTAAACTCGGAATTTCTTTTCCTCACACTTTTAGTTTTTATTTATTTGGTTGATATTCTAAAGAAACCGGTGAGATGTAGGAGTAACCAGTGAACATAAGAGAGTAATATTTTAAGCAGTGCTTGTCTCCTTCTAACTCTCAGTACACGATGAATGAAGTAAAATTTAGAAAGTTGGTACGCATGTACATATCGCTGATGAAATGTAGAAAGCCCCCAACTGACATTTTTTTCGAAATTTTTTTTTTTTTTGCATTCCTAAGAAGCTTATACTAAGATGGGAAGATGGGTTCCCTAAAAAATTTAGAACCGTAACTCAAAAAATAGCTAGTTTTTGCCACTTTTTAAAAAGCCCTAATTGAACGAATGAAAATTTGTGAAAACAAAAAGCTCCAATTGAAGTACTTTTGCTACAATGCTCCTAAATAAAGGTCAGAAATAAAGCCTCTCAAACCCATTTTGATCGATACCCATTTTTATTAATTCATCCAACTTTTTGAATATTTTGAATGTAACATTTTAAACACGTGGCAACCCTCTTCAAACATTCAAAAAGTTAACTAAAGATATGTTAATACTTTGTTTGACTGTTTGCTGTTTTATATTTCATATACTTTTTGTATAAGTTAAATGAATTACACCTTTCAAACAGGTGGCAGCCCTCTTCAAAAGCTTTTTCAAGTTGAATCGTTGTTAACCCTCCTTCGCCGGAGACTGCGATACATATTTTAATTAACTGATGAATTGAATGGAATTCGACTTTTCAAACATGTGAAAACCCCGCTAAATATGGCTCAGAAGTAAAAAATTTGTCAAACCCCCTTCAATTGATACCCATATTTTATTAATTCATTTAACTTATTAATAATTTGAAATTTACTTTTTAAACAGTTGGTAACCATCTTCCAACAGCTCAAAAATATTCTTTGCGTTCAAACTAAAGGTTTCTTATTACTCCTTCGTTTGACATCCATATTTTAATATTTCTTGTAACTTGTGTATAAGTAAACTAAATTCGACATTTCAAGCTGATGGCAAGCCTATTCAAAATACTTCTACTTACCGAAACCTTTTTCATTTGTCGCTCATATGGTGATAAATACAAATTTCTCTTACCTAATTCCCTTAATTCAAATTGAATTTGATTTTTTAAACAGGTGGAAACCCTCGTATAGTTCCGAAAAGAAACAAAGCTTTTCAAAACAACTTCGA
>NW_023459917.1:0-21517 GCF_013731165.1 Rhagoletis pomonella | reverse complement strand
TTTATGCAACCAGGAGTTAATATACATTGTTACCTTATATGAGCGATATTATGCTTAACTGTAATAAAACTGCATATATCGTTGCTTCCACTTGAACATTAGAGTTTCAGGAAAAAATTGTAAAGTTGTATTTATTTTATCTGTGTTATTCTAAAAAACTAGTGCAGTTGATAATAAAATTATGGGTTAAAGGTTTTTGGTTTACATGAAATAGAATATCAATTAAATAGCTAATAGGCGGACGAAATTAGAGGATGTGGTCGTGTGCATATGAGCATGTCTCACGAGCTGTTTGCAATCACGAGCCGCACGGTGCAATCGGTACTCTTTTCAGAAACATGATTTTTTTTCTTGCCAATATAATCTTGTTTTGCATATTTTTTATCGCAAAAAAAAATTATTTAACTCCCACAAAAATATTTCGGATCAAAGTAATATTTTTGTCGCCTATAATTTTGCCAGGGGTGGTTTTGAAAATGCTGTAGCTATGTGAAAGTGTTCATACAGCAAGGTTTTTTAGAAGCGTTTTGGAGCTAAAAGCAAATCAGGTTTTAATTTTGAATTTTCTATTTAATTTTTCAGTTTCATGACGCTTCTGTAAACGAATCTTTTGAATCAGATTAAGCAAATATTTTTGCCGCTTTTCATTGATGGGAAATTTTTTGCATATTTTTTAATTTAGCCATTGTCCGATCCAGGAATCAAAGCCAGCTTCTACGGAGTGGTAGTATGCAACTCTATAATTTAAGTTTTAAGTCAATGTCAAATTTTTGTATTTTATTTTACGTAAACAGATGAGTTTGATTTGCATAAAATTTGAAATTGTGGCAGCTGTGATCGGAAATGCTTTCAAAATAATTTGAAATTGAAGTAGAACTTTGAAACTGGGGGCAACCCTCTCCCAAAATATTTTATAAATAAAGCTAACTTTAACCTCACAGTTGACATGCATATAAACTATTCAATAAACTTGTCAGTTAAAATGATTTTTAGTTACTAAGCAGATGGTAACCTTTTTTTATAAATACTTTCGAAATAGAACCTTTTAAGTCGTATTAAAATATTTCATTTAAATTGTTAATTTAATAGAGAGTGATTTTATTAAAAAGAGACAACCCTATTCAAAATAAGAAAATTTTAAAATGTTGCAATTAACTTATTAATTAAATTGATTTTAAGCTTCAGTATATTTGGTATCTTGTTAATTAATTTGATTTTGTATTTCTTAAGCTAACTATTTAATAAATTGACTTTAAATGCTGAAAAAGGTGGCTACTCCCTTAAATAAATAACGTTTATTTTAATAAAGGTTACTTAACCGTGTGAAAAATTTCTCAAAATTACATCCAGTCATTTTAGCGTGAAAGTGTAATCAATATCCACACACAATTACGAACTTTCAAATTTACGAGAATAAAAAATATTGGTAGAATTCTGTAAAGCAAAATCAATACTAATATGAGGTATACCCGCGCAGAATAGTTCCAAGTGCAGAAGACCACGTATGTGTGGAGCACTTTTGTAAATCATAAATCTTCTGGGTAGCAACCGAACAGCCATTTGGTGCTAATCAGAGAAGGCAAAACCATCAGAAATAATTTGTCCGCTGGGTTTAGGACCGGCCACGTAAAATGAGCCGCCAACGAATACTCCCAAATTTTCTCGGATGAGACCCCTTCTTCGGCGAACGAAAAAAAAGAACTAAGGGCTAGTTGACGAGGCGTCCAAGGACCTCTTCTATGAGGGCCTGGATCGCACCTACGAACGCTACCCCGCGGAACCCCATCTTTATATCAAAACTCTGCTTCGGGATTTAAATTTAAAGGTGGACAATGATCTTTGGTGCCGGGAAATTCAGCTTCTACAAAGAGATGATGGACTTCGCCGGGGGCCGAAATATGGTAGTCTAATTTTCAAGCCCAGGATCAATTTCTGTAAGAACGTAGGATGTCAAGAATATACTATACTTAAATTATGAAGGGAATACTTTTCCACTCTGTTGAATGGTAACAGTACTAAAAGTAGTGGAGAAGATCAACCAAAGTGCCCAGTCGATGACGAAACAATCGATGCACCAGCGAACGAATATGGCGAGTTAGGTATAAAAAAATCAAGGCTGAAAAGAAAGCTGCTAGAGCTGACAGACAGCCTGCTGGCTGAGATTTTCAAGTACTGCGTATCAACTCTTGTGCAAAATTTGATCAGGTGAACGCATGCTTGGCAACTGAGATTTAAGTGCGCTCTGTCTGATAAATAAGAAAAGCGGCCACGCCATACGCGGCAATTATCGCGGGACCAGCCTTTTAAAAGTCGCTTATTAGGTCTTATTGGTTGTAATTCTAAAGCTTTGTATCGTTTAAAACCTGATTTGGCATCATCAGTATGACTTCAGGTATTCACTATACACCAAAGCTTAGAAAGAATCTGTAAGAAGAGAGTCAACACTATACTTTTTTCGATTTTAAAGCCGATTTCGGCACCAGGAAAAGAAGCTATTAAAATGACGATCAGTTGCACCACCAGCAACGTCAGAATTTTGAAGAACCTCCCCGAGTAATTCAATATCAAACGGGATTTAAGGCGGGAAATTTAAAAGCGAGATCGGGTCTTACTTTTATCGATTTTTAAAATAGATCCTACTCCCTTTTCAATGCAATAAACCACATCTTTCTAGCTGCATTACAATTCTCACAAAGTCACTTCAAAGATGTAGGTATCGACAAAAGACGAAAATATAAATTGTATACTCTTATATATATATATATATATATATATATCCTTAGATATCCGAAAAGTGTTTTATTAATTTTATTTTACCATGCATAAGCTAAGTAATTATGATTTTGCTCCACACAATGATCGTATACTTACACATAACATTTAACATAAGTGAGTCTTCGATTGCCGAGTTTTGCAAGCGCGGATTGGAGCCTTCGCACTTCAGCATTGTGCCATCGTCTTCGGGTTGTGGATGGAATGATAAGGTTGAGAAGACTTTGCCATTATTTTGTGTTGTCGTTAGCTACAAATAAAAAAATTTAGATAGTTTTGATTTTGAACCCAAAAAGTATTAACGGTAAGTGGCTAAGTAAATAAATGGGTATGTGACTAATATTTGTAATCCTACGTTAAGCCGTAAAGGAGTAATAGTTTAGTTTAATTTTTAACTAGGTATGCCTAAACAGTTAATTTTCAGGCGACGAGTTGTAATTAAATATTAAGTATAATACCAGTTCATAGTAATGCTTTTACCAGTAAACCTGAGTAAAGCAATAAAGTAACTGTTATCTTATTTCAGTTATTAACTTACCACTCCTCTTTTAAAAGGTCGATTATTCTGAGTCCAGCGTATTTCCGTATCTGGTACTGAGCCCGCAACCACACAAGTTAAATTATACTGAGTGCCAGATGAAAAGACCTTCAATTTATTCGTTAGGTTTACAGATGTAGGTTTTACTAGAAAAATTACAAAGACAAGTCTTCGATTTAAATATTCAAATAAATGCTTATTCGTTATGATTCATATTAGTTACAGTTTATATCGATTTAAAAGTTCACAAGTCAGTTACCAAAGATAGCGTAAACATTAATAAGAGCTGACTATGGATGGAATATGGATTGGAATCACGCCAACAAGGCAACTTTGTTCAAAGTAAATAATACGTAGTTTAAATAGTGATGAAAAAACAAGATGAGAGATTTTTAATAAACTGTTTACAATCAGAAATTTATCAAAATAAGCACTCATACGGGGCCTATGCTTCTAAGTTAAACTATAAGTGTTGTTTGGTTTTCCGGCTTTTAGAGACTTTAATGTATTTTTAGCTGTTTTTCTCTTTTATGAGTAGGTACATAGTTATTTATGAGCGCGCAGTAAATTCACATGGATGTATGGCCCTATTTGTGTGTGCGTACGGCTACCAAAGAAGATGAAAAGGAGAACTTTATAAGGTTTTTAATGACATGGACACAGTTAATCGATTTAAATATAACGATGGCACTGGCTTAGACATGTTCAACTCGGCATTCAATAAAAGAAGGAGCGCTATCTTCAACTGGGATGAACAACTGACGCAACTTCGCAAATAATAGACAGACTTAACCCTTTCCTTTCCAAATTTTCTCGTCGTAGGAAAAAATATTCCGAGCTTAGGTTTAAATATTCTTTAAATTTGAATATTTTGAGACGTCTTCTACCAGAAGTCGGACGGTAAGCCTAGATCTTGTGTTGTGGTTAAATCTCAATACAATACTTTTCTCATTCCTTCCCGTAGCGCGTCGGATTTGACAGCTGCGAGACTCGAAGCGCCTGGGAATGCCAGCATGGTTATCGCTTCGTGCTAAATGCCACGCAATGAGGACGCAATGCCGGATGCGGTTCGTAGCCTAATGGAGAAATTTAAATAGAACAGTATACTTATCCGATGCCATTGCAACTCCAGGCATTCAATCTGGGGCAGCTCGGAAATAAACACTCGCGGTGAGTCTCTTTTCGATGACGCTCTTAACACTAACCTAATAGTTTCTAATCGGGATAGCACTCCTACATTTAATTTTCCTAGTACTGATACCCTTAGTGGGTGGGAAGTAGTGCTTGATACAAGACTAACTAGCGATTGAAACAGTAGAGGCAGTATTATAATATATTTAGATAACTGGAGGGTATCTGATCGGCAATATTTTTCTTTATGTTTGCCCGAATCTTTCCCTTCCTTTTTGTAACCCAGTGTGGTCAGCAACAACTTTGCGAAACATAACTCTAGTGATTTAATGACCTTGGATGCTATTGGATCGGCCTTTAAAGACTCCTGCCCGTAAGTTCCTTCTGAAAGCAATACTCTCTATGGTGGAGTGCGAAAAGCTCAAATCTCAGGAAAGAGTCTCGTAAAGCTTTAAACTTAAGCTATTCCACGGGCAACTGTCAGCCTTATAAATATAGCTTGATAATCCTGGACATATTTCTGCTCTTCTATAGAATCAACGAAAGCATCCGCCAGGATGGGTAGGATCCTATCCAAGGAATATAGCAATCCTTCCTTCATGAAATAGAAAGATGAAGGGTAAACCAATAGTTCCAAGGAAACATTAGAACTTCTTTTCGCACCCATTTTCAACGCTGTAACCTTAATGAGATCTAAGCTGTAGATAGAAACGTAGCGGCACCATCCATAAATGTCGTTAACGAAATTATCACGCGGGAATATTCTCCCGCATGGGCAATTAATAACTTTCCTCTGGATCTTCCATGGCTGGAGAGCATATTCAAAACATGAATAATACTCAACTATGTTCCATCTATTTGACAAAGTGTTAAAGTAGTTTTCATTCGCAAAGTTTGTAAGGTGCTTAAGGACTTCAGACCCATTAGTCCTTCATCTTTTTTACTGAAAACTCTCGAGCGGCTACTTGTCATGCATAATTAGGCAACGGACAATTATCTATTACACAGCATGCTTAACAAAAAGGGCGCTCTACGAAATCTACGCAATAAATAGTATACGTCGGTGGCCTTCCTGGACATAGAAGGAGCGTTCAACAACGTTACCCAATGGCATTAGAGCAGTCACTCAGAAATCTGGTGATTGAGAAGACCGAATTACTAATATTTACCACAAGGAAAATATTCCTAATTTTAACCTACCTTCCCTAAATGGGCATACTCTTTCTCTTTCTCCTTGCGTAAAGTATTTGGGAGGCATTCTCGCACCGAAATTAAACTGGAAAATAAACACAGAGCATCACTTAAAAAAAGGTACTCTGTATTCCTGCAAGTAAATGCTGGGTAAGAAGTGGGACCTACGACCTGATCTTATGCCATGCATATTCTAGGCGGTGATTTGCTCAATTATTGCATACGGCTCGCGGGTTTGCTGGAAAGCCATAGATATGAACTACTTATATACATACAATGTTAGGCAGAGTAGAAAGCTGAGCATGGAGATATAGATTACTACCTGACCCAAAACATCAGTGGACATGGCCGTTTTAAAGCATACTTGCACCGCTTTAGACTTGCACCAAATGCTTACTGCGAGCAATGCGGACCAGCAGTTATCGAAGACGCAGAGCACATATTTTTAAAGTGTCCCCGTTTCAGCTCCATGAGGTCCGCACTTAAATGTAAGCTTGGTTTGTGCGTAACACCAGATAATCTGATTTCGTCAATGATAAAGAGCGAAGAAGCCTGAAAAGATGTCTGCCATATGGCTGCCCAAGTGGTTAAAGGAAAGTTCATAAAGGAAAGCCCGTTTTCTTGAAAAGTTACGGCATATAGAGGGCGAACCTCTCAACTAATATCGAAGAGCCGACATTAAACTGCTGCATCCGGACAGTGCTAGACTTAGAAATGAACTTCTTAGTGGTACAAGACAAAAAGGTGGGCAAGTTAACACCAACCAAGACAAACAGTGGAATAAAATGAACAGTAACAGACGTGGAGCTTAGTGCTCAAACCGCCTCCCGACGAAACAATTAACGGTGGTACCAGGGGGATCGGTACATAGACGGTAGGAGGTTTAGTAGGTCAAAGTCTCACACTGACGGGGTTAGGCTTTCGATGCATCCTCCTCTGAAAATAAAAAGAGTAAAAATAAAAAGCTCAGTCTCCATTGCGATTACTGTGGCGATCAGATCATGTCCGACGGAAACATTGAATGTCATCTGTCATTTGCCAACGATTGATCTATTTATTAAGAAAAGTGTTCACAGAGTGCCCTGAGGTTAAGAGAACTTTGGCTGTTGAAAGAACGTACGTACGGGTATAAACGTATCTTGTTCTCTTTCAAAAACCCAAGCATTTGCGAAAAAGCTGACTACATCTGTCCTTCGCTTCTCTTTGAGAAAAACTTCGGCACGATGTTTCCATTAAGGAAGGAGTGTCTATTTGACTACCGGGATGGCCAGTGTTTTTCAGGTCTTTGACATCAAAAACGCGTGCAAAATAATTTTAGCCTCAAAGCTGGCATTGCTATTTTTTAGGATAGCGTTGCCTGGATCAGGGCACTTGGCTGTGTAAGGATCATATCCATCAAGTTAGTGTGCATCTGAGCTATATTCAAAGCCGCATCTCTCAGCATCGGAAAAAGGTGGCTAATATTATGTGGAAAGATGTACAAGTATGTAGGGTCTGCAGGAAAAACGCACCGCATTTATTATGAAACTGTAACACCTGTAACAGAAATAAGTAAGCACAGAGCTCTTGGGCGTGAGAATCCATCCTGCAAGACTAGTATTCGAACATAATACTTTTTGTCGTAGCTGTAATTCACCAGAAGGAACGGTGTGGCATCTGCTCTATAATTTCCCCGCACTATAAGTAAGTAAGTGACATTAACTCACTGCAACTAATTAAGCTCTGGAACATCACATGCTGGGTTTGAGGGAAATAACCGACTTCTGCTGGTTTCTTTTCGAGTTTTCTTTGCGAGCTGTGGTTTTAAAACGGCCCAGCGTAAGTGCTGATTGGAATTGTTAAACTCGCAACTTCAACCAACCAACCAAACAAATGATTGGTTGTTTTGTTTTTTACCCACAACTTCTATTTATCCGTAGCCCGTAGCCCAAAAGAAAGCAACAGCATAGAAATAAAATTTGGTAGCCATATGGATACCATGAAAAGGAAAGTGATTCCTTCAGCACGCATAAAATCAATTGATGTAAAAGATGGAATTGCAAACAAGATTGTATACATGATATTATAGCTGTAAACCTACTACAACTTAAAAAAAATGATAAATTTGTAGAAAGAAGCAAAACTGAGCCGAAATTCATATAAAGAAATCTTTACTTTTAATATATTGAACTTACATAACATTTCGATGCGTATACTGCGTTCTACGGGTGGCACTAACTTGGTATTTGATGCCTGGCAGCGATAGGTATTATTTAGAGTAGCGCGTGTGATATGGGGCACCTCTAACCGATTGACAGTCACATGCCGGCCCATCGAAACGCCATTGCCTGACTCCAGTTGCATTGTCCCATTTAACCAGGTCACAATTGGTTCCGGTCGACCTGAAATTAGAAAAAAAACATATTCAGCAATGAGGTTTAAAAAAGTAGTTACGTATGTATATTAGGGTGCCGCACTATAAAATTATTTAATAATTATATTCTAAAACTTCCGCCGAAATATTTCGGCATAATATTAAGAATAACGTGAGCAGGACCTATTTGAAAATACCACCAAACATGTATGTTTTTATGAATACAATTATTTTAAAAAATATATTTAAAAAAAATTTCATCAGATAATAGAAGAATTTAAACTTAAAAGGTTTGCATAAAATGTTTAAACGTTTTATCAACGGAATCACAATAATGAGATTTCAAGGGTTATTTTCAAGGCGCTTTTTTGCTAACGTAAAACTCAATATTTTTCCCAAATATTTTGGCGAAGCCTTAGAATATAATCAAGCTTACAATTCCGGTGGAAAAAGCCGCATATTTTTAGCGGTGCACCCTAATGCACACATGTATGTATTTACATATATCATATATAATTTTTAACATATGTGTATAAATATCTACGTACTACCGATTACTAGAAGAGCGCACGGTACAATTATTTGTTCACTAACCTCAAACTGGGTTATTTTAAATAAATACTGGTATGTATACATTGAAAGTAAAATGCAATGACTGACATAACAAGTTTCTAATTTTTCCCAAAACACAACTACCGCAAACTAACAGCGTAGTCATAACAGTAAAACAGATTGTTATATAAAACATTCGACATAGAGGGCCTCACTCAATACGCTCATAAATGCAAGCAGTGCTACATTTTGCCCGCACTGCTACCACCTTTCTTCATAAAATTTGCTCTTCTGCATCTGCCAGCTGTTTTTCTGTAGTTTGATGGCATATTTTTCTTCTTACTTCTATGACACTTACATAAGAAAATGCAATAATTCTGGCCCACTCAACACGCTCAATGGCAAGCTGCTGGCCCAATGCAGGAAATGAAAACCATAGAATTATTATTATTTTAAGTAATGCGAGCGCAAAGTTCTCGATCCATTGGTGCACACACTCTAACGTACATACGACGTAACGTGTATGCGAATGCTGCGCTCGAATGACCCAAATGGCTTGAATTGCTTTACAGTGCTATAGCCACAAAGAACTGTAATAATAGTCCGAATGTATGTACATGAGGGCGGCCCAAAAAAAAAAGTAAAGTCGGAATTTTAATGCTCTCATCCGTAGGATTGTTCCATACCGAAAAAATTTACTCGTATTTTTTTTTTTTTTGAAATCAAAAAATAAAAAATAAAATTTAGAGGTCGTTTAAAGTTTTCAGTGTATTTATATATATATATGTGTATATATGGGAATAGAAAAACCTTTCGTGGACAATTTTTTAATACTAACGATTTTTTATTGGTTCTGTCATTGGATTTTTTTTTTGGATTTTGAGGGACCTATAAATTATAGCCACTGTAGAGAAACAGTGTTTTCCGATCGAAAAATACTGTTTTATAAGAATTATATACCATTTCTAGGAAAAGTTTGTTTATTTCCCATATAAAACGCATGGACAACTTTGGGCGCTTTGAGCGACCTCTAAATAATTTTTGATTTCAAAATAAAAAAATAGGGGTATCGGTATAGAACAATCCTTATCACATGCATTTTTGAACCGCCCTAATATATACATACGAATACAATGTTTGTGCTGGGGCGGCTGTTCGTTTTGCAATTGTGTGGGTTAGTGTTAATACCGATTTTGTTGCTGTGGCATTGCATTGCATTGCATTGAAACCGCAAGGCAGTAACCACGAGCTTACTTGATTACTTTTGCCATCACCAACGTTACCATCGCTTGGTGGCTTGGACAGTGTCAGCTGTTTTCGTTATGCACATACAATCATCAATGTTCTGTGCCTTTCTGTGCATTGCCATGGCGTGCGGTATGTCCTCGTGTTGATCGCTATAACGCGATGGAACTATTAGGGTTGGGTGTGGCAAGTTCCGGTGAAGCAAGTAAGCGAAAAATATACGTTTAATGTCATAAATGTAATTGAGCTAAGATCTTATTTGAGGGTGAGTAGATACAGAGTGGGATGCCAGTGCAGAGTGAATGTGCGAAAGTAAAGCGAGCGCGATTGGTTAGTGTGCAAAAAGTTTTGACTTTTATTAGTTTTCAAGTGCTCTTCGGTGAAGTACATATGGGAATTATTGAATTTTTCAACTCTCCGAACTCGGCTCTCGTCACCATATTAATTGTGTCAGTCGCTGCTGATGTGCTTGGTGATATAAACTTCTACTTTTATGAATTAACAACAGAGACAATTTATATTTACAAATTGAACGGAAAAATCTGTGTAGGCTTTTTCTGATACGCAAATTGCTAGCTGTTCTCTAAGGTTAGGTTAGGTTGGAATGGTTGGCAAAGAAATTCTCTGCACATATATATGTATCTATAGGCCGATATAGACCAGTTGTCATACCACAAGGAGGAACTCTCACCCCTCCCAATACGCTGTGGGTAATTTAATCAGTTTATGTGGCCAAAAGTCGCTTTTCGTACTTAAAAAAAAACCCTTTTCGGCCTTGGTATTTGATAAAGCAAACTTCAAGATAAATAACGGTGTCTTTTAACGAACGACAACTGCTACGCAAGTGATCAAATTAGTTGTCTGTGAGTGGACAACTGGAACACATATGTCTGACATAATCTTAAATTACACAGTGCAACACTCAAAATATGATGGGGATGAGGCCAATTTCATTCATTAAAAGAGATCAAAATATGAATAAATACCAAAGCATTTGAAAAAGTTGGTTCCCATTTCCTTTTAACATCGATTTAAAGTTATGAACTTAGGGTTAAAAACTAAACAAATACAATTATGTTTTTTTGGTTTTGCTAACAAATTTCATACCTACATACATATATGTATATACATACATATATATAAATATAATAAAATTCGCCCATCCCCTCTCCTTTCCGCTCAGGGAAAATGTTTTTTTTTTCAAGAAATTACACCTGAAAATACAAAATTACAAATTGAGATAAAAAAGAAATGGTAAATTCTTTGGTACTTTTTTCATTATTTGACCAGCTTAATGAAATGCTTTTGGTCGGATTCCCAATGTTAAAAAAACTCGCTACACTTTTTTGGCGCTATGCTAGCTGTTATTTCCACCTATGAGTCCTCTGCAAGGTCCTGAAGGAATAGTTTCCACGCATTATCAGCGAATGACTCTGCATCGCTCATATAATAATTCGCAAATAGTTCTGCCAGGCGCAGATGCAAAAGTGGCTTTTAGTTGGGAAAGTAGCGTTATTAAAAAAAAAAAAATTGGGTATGGTTTAAAGTATCATAATTGATGGCTTCTATGCTTATTTTAAATATCTTATAAATCCATCAGCATCATAGATATTTAAATTCCTCTAGGCGTGAAAACTTTAAGAGGCAGAAAATTAATTGGAGAAGCTAGGATATTATTTGTTTCTTTTATACAAAGATTCGAAAAACTATTCTCACTAGCGGAATGGTTTGTGACGTATATTTCGGGTATATCCTTACTAATATAATAAATCCGAAAGTGAGTTTTTTTGTTTGCTTTGCTTTCGCGCTTTAACTAATCAACCGATCATCATGAAATTTTGTACACTGCTTTCATTTAGCCCAACTTAATCTCGATTAGACAAGGGGGCGTGTCACTTCCCTACAAACGGAATTTTTCATACTGCATTACTCAGGAAACATTTTGGATATATTACTGGATGAGGGCTGCCACCCTTTAAAAAATCAAATTTAACTTCAATTAAGGGAGTTATTTATTTCAAAATTATATTAAAAAATTGATGTCAAGAGGCTTAAAACAGCTCTAGTTCGAATAAATTTTGAAAAGGGTTGCCACCTGTTTGAAAAGTCAAGTTAAAATTAATTATACCCAAGCTATCTGAAGAATTAAAATATGGCTGCCTAACAAAATATTGTTAAGAAACGGTTAGTTTGAAAGTTTTGAATAATCTTTAAGTCTTTCCCAAGGGTTGCCGACTTTTTAAAAATTAAGTTAAATTATTTTGAATTAAGTATTACAATTATTTTGAATTAATAATAATTAATTTAATTAATTAAGTATTACAATTATTAATTAAGTATTACAATTATTTTGAATTAATATTGCATATAGGAGGTTTCCATCTGTTTAAAATCTCCAGTTCAGTTCAGGGGATACGTTAATTGAAAAAGTATGACAAAGAAAGTTTTTGTTTGAAAATATTTTGAAGATGGTTAAACAAATTTTAAACTTCCTGTTTTTTAGTTGAGTTTTCTTGAAATAAATTTTACTCAATAAAACACGGGGAAATTTCGTACGCTCTGCGAAGCGGGTGAGGGCGATCTAGTTTAAGTATATATACATCTTAGATCCTTCTTTGGATCTTCAGAGCTTCACTGATCGTATCTAAGGCAGAGAATTGTAGGTCAAAATATTTGCCATAACCTTTTAGCAACAAATCGAGTTTAATTAAATTTTTGGGAAAAGGATATAAAATATCGGATACTGGTGACACCGCTAAAACCGAAGCCGTTTGACAATGGGATACTAGTGACACTGGCAAAGTGCGAATAGATACTCCCAATAAACATTACTTAATAGTAATAATAAATTGGTGCGGAATGGCAGCGCGCTTTGCTGAGCACTACACCACAGCGGCCGCCAAGGGTAGGACTAAAGTCCGACAATGAAATCCCACCTACACCAAGTTGCACAGTTTTACTAAGTGTTTGGCAGATCTTCTCCTCCAATTTGTGGTGTCCGTCCTCATGTTATAACACAAATCGAGGGACGTGCTGTGAGAAAAATTCGTTTCAAATTTACATGGTGCTCGGGCCAGGGATAGAACCCCGGTCCTACGGAATGGTAGCCACTTAGCCACAGCGCAATTTTGTCTTCTGAGTAAAAATTGGAAACCCAGTATACCCAGTATGCTATGTACACTGGCGAAAGTTTACTAATTTACTCATTGAATTTTTCGCCATCGACTTTTCGGCGTTTTTTAAGCTTCACCATCACAGTTTAAACAGCTCATAACGTTAAAAAAGCCAATGAGCTTCAAACTTTTTGCGGTTAAATTAGCTGGAAGCAACAACAGCAATTTAATGTGAACACAAAAACAACGTACAAAATTACGTTAATGTTAGTTGACGTTTGAAAGTCAGGCGGCAAGCAACAGGGCGTATGAGTGACTAACGTACATTTTTGGTTAATGAAAGTTTACTCATTTCGAGTGAAATGTTTTGGAAGCAAAGTGTAATAAATGCTCATTTAGAGGTAGTAAGCCACACATTTTAACAGCATTCGCAACACTTTCTGCGACAGCGAGTTATGAACTTTGTTAGTTTTTTATTAGAGGAAGACGTGAGCTATGCCGTTTTATGCAAACGGCCTTGAGCGCCAGAATAGCATAACTGAACGCTTAAAAAAAAAAAAGTTGAGGTATAGCTTAAAATACATTACTAGAATCGAAATAGCACGCTTTTTAGTTTTCAGTTAGTATAATAATAAGCATCATATACATATGTAGGCGTAATGAAATGTTTGGCAAAATTTGGCACAAATGTCAGTTACGCGGTTTTACAAAACGACGATAGGCATATCAGGTTGATGTGAAATATTGTTCTCTAAAAATTTTAAATCATTTTTGTTTGTTTATATATATCTTTTCATAGCGTTAATTTGTAAAGCATACCACAGTATTTATTTTTATCAACTGGCAACATTGACTGGTGAGAACCGTTAAATTATTTTCGTATAAGTGGCAAAAGATTTCGTAGCGCAGATCTAAGAATTTCAGTTTCCCTGCGCTATAAAGAAAGATAAATTCAGTATTTGGATACATTAGTAAGATTCTAAGTTTAGGGTTTTTGCAAATATTTCATAAAGTTCCTAATGGAGTTAAAAAAATAAAAAAGTCTCGTGCGTCTGATATTGTGATACCCAGAAATTTCATGCGCCTCATGAATTAAGTTGGATTTTGGTTTTTTTAAAAACAGTTCAGAAAAAAATCCTTTTTAGACCATTTCATTTAATACCCATATTTTTAATAATTGCTTTAACTTATTAAACAATTTTAGATTACCTTTTTAAACAGGTGGCAACCCTCCTTAATATTCAAACTAAGGATATCTAACCACCTTCGCTTCATGTCATATTTTAATATATCATTTAGCTTACTTTAACTAAATTCTAACTCTAAAACATTCGGCAACCCTATTCAAAATATTGTCAAAACCAAAACCTTGTTGAACGTTTTTCGACTTACACACATATTCCGATACATATTTCAATTGGATATATAATTCCCTTAATTCAAGTTAAACTTAATTTCTAAAACATATGGCAGGCCTCTTAAATAAATTTCAGAAGAAAACCCATGTCAATTAAATACTTAATTAAATACTTAAATTTGAGTTTGACTTTTTACACGGGCGGAAACTCTCTTTAATGTTATAAATGCTCAAACTAAATATTTCTAATTCTCCTTTGTTTGACGCCCATATTTCAATATTTCATATAATTTAATTTAATTTGACTTTTCAAACAGATGACAATCTTGCTCAAATTTTTCTTAAAACAAAACCTCGTTAAACCATTTTCGTCTTTTAAATTATCTAATACTCTTAATTAAAAGTGAATTTAATTATAAAATCAGATGGCAACCTCCTACATACAGTTTAGAAATAAAGCTTCTTCAAAAAAATTTTGATTTATATTTATATTGAAGTAATTTATATAACCTTTTTGAAACAAGTGTAATAATTGATTAAACTTAAAAATAAATTGAATGTAATTTTTTTATCAGGTGGCAACCCTTTTTGAAAAAATAAAAAAGTTATTGCACATCAACAGGCCAAGCGCTCGATTAAAAAGAAAATCAGATCCACATTAACTGCAATCATCAAATGCACATATGTATGTATGTGTTTACATACATACGCTGCGATTAGGTTATAAATATTGTGACATCTATTACTCAAAAGCCGAAATACCTACACACACATACCTTACAGATCTTGAAAAATAGTAAACAAATTAAAAAGGGAGTTATCGTTGGGTTTGCAGTTTTGATTGCAGAAAACTTTCGAGATTATATATGCGTTTACTTAAACAACAAATACCAGTACGTGAAAGCCAAGGAGAATTTCCTCGATTCACAAGGTAATGGGCGACACTGACAAATGCCTTGATTAAATTGTAACATTAGAGCAGATCCCGATTGAGGATGTGTCGAAGCAACACGAAAAGTCCAAAAGTACGAATGTTTATTTACACAAATACAAGCGCATACAAAAAAAAAGATTTAACAGCATACTTTTGGATACAAATGTTTGCATAAAAAATGAACAACATTCGTATGCAAAGGAAATGGTGAGAGTATGTATGACTTACTGACTAACTGGCAACTGCTAAGTAAACGAAATGACTCTGTTGAAGGCACATGGTGACTGGAAACCTACTGAACTGACAGTAGCAAACCTCACACCTTCCGCTGGGCATTCAAAATAGTGTTGCCAGAAAAGTTTTAGAGCTTGCAATTAAATCGGTCGAAAAAAGAGGTAAGTAATCTAATACATAGTAGCTAAAATGAAGAGCAAATTTTTTTTTTTTGAAATTGAGCATTTATTGACGTAAAGTTGCTTTTATATTTTCCGCAATTTTAATAAAAATAACCACATTTATAAGTTTAAGCGCTGAAAAAGACTTTTACAAAAAGGTGCATATATTTCGAATTCATTGCTGCGGCACTTACAACACTTATATGTATGCATATACTTATATAAACCAGACGATGAACTAAAAGCTCACAGCCGGCAACGTTGATCCGGATAACGGCGGCAGTAATGGGGATTTACTAGCCGTCGGTTCGAATCCCACGGCTAGTACAATATTCATTAATTTTTTTTTATTCATTCAATTATATATTCTATATTTTTGTTAAAGTTGTTTTAAGTTAGTTGTGTTTGACTTTTTTAGTTAAATTAAACTCTAAACATTTAAATTAACTAATAATAAAATCAAAAGCGAAACAATTAAACGAACGAAAGTACAATAAATTAAAATTAAATATATTTATCAAATAAAATTTACAAAAGTTAAGAAACAATAAAAAGAATTTTTTTTTTTTCAATCGCTCCAACCGAGAATCGAACCTGGGGACTGCGGGCTTGTAGTACGCAGCCTTCACCACTCGGCTACCGCGGCTGGCTGCTTTGTTTGCTCAGAGAGCGTAGAAGATTACCTTGTCGCCGGTAATGCAGCCACCGTGTTAATGTAAGTAAGTTTTTATTCAATTTCAATTGGATTCCTATCTGGATTAGTATGGTGACTGAATTACCGATGAAAAGGTATATGTCCATGCTAGTTTTGCCCTTTCACTGTATTCTACGCTCTCTGTGTTTCGGTCAGTGTTGTCATCGAATATTCCCTTGATCAGAGATAAGTTTGGGAATTACCTCTAGGACTTGGTCCGGATCAACTGCAGTTAATTCCTGAGAGAATTCCAAATTAACGAGTTGATCCGGATCAACGCTGCCGTTTGTTTATGCTTTAAAACTACTTTACAAACTGTTAAAATCTGCAATTTCAGATATTTGAATTTACCATAAAAACTCGGGTTACGAATCATTTCTTCGCAAAATTTGTTTATGAGACGTTTTATTTCCTTCTTTCCGTAAGGTAAAATTAGTAAGGTAATTTTATAAATGCTTAAGTTTTGGCTTTCCTTTTCTACCATGGCCGCCTGAGAGAGAATACACCATCTGAGCTTATCGGAGCTCGAATTACCGCCCGGTATAGTTTGTGCTCTCGCTCGCACGTGGTATAAACGAATCGTCTTACGCGCCATTTGCGTTAGGGATGGAACTTTTCTAAGTACGAATCGAAATAAAATAACATGAAGGTATCAAAAATAGTCTGAGATCATCAAAGCCAAATGAATTTTAGGCAACGCTTGCACAAAAAATTTCAGATATTTATTTTTAATATATTACCAAATACAACTGAAACTTTCTGGAGCTAAAAAGTGCTAGATAATTTTGAAAAGAGCCAAAAAAGAGCTCGGAGCTAAATCCCATTTTTCGGAGCTAAATAGAAAAATATAGAGCTAAATCGAGCTCCAAAATCCCAAAATGGCAACACTGATTACATAAATATAGCAAATATTTTTTGGTTTTTTTTTACTCTCCCTCTCCTTACCTAGGAATTCTTAAAAGAGATGGTAAACTGTACAAGTACACTCATTCAAGGCAAGGGTACGCGAGCGTAGAAGGCTGCATCCTAAGGGTGTACTCTAAACTTTTTTATTTTTTTTTTTCGTATTTCAAAATATGCAAATATGGATGCATATATAGCTACTAAAACCAACACAACATAATCAAACAACATGAGAGAAAAGGCAAACAGAAAGGCATGCAAAGAGGAAATGAAATGAATTCGTATTGAGGCAACAGTCGAAATTGTACATTCAGTTTAGTTGTTTTTTTTTTTTTTGGACAAACAAGTTCCGAACTTACAATGTAAATGAATACGAAAGAGGCTTTTACAAATAAAACAAAAGCAAATATGTATGTAAAAAATATCCAAGCACATAAATGCACAAACTGTAAACTAAGTCGAGATGGATACACAAACATGCTTAGCAAAAATCGCTTTACTACAACAAGGAAAGCGGAAAAGCAAACGGAAAACAAGTAGCAATGCAACAAAAGAGCCAGCTCACAATCCAACAAACAAACAAACAGAAAAAAAAACAGGCAAACAAATAAATAACTAAGCGAGCAGCCAATGAAGAAAGCGGTTTAGTACGGCGTGTCGTGTGTTTGAGAGTTGCAAAAGTTGTATGAGCAACGCTAATACCGGAAACGAAATGTAAATTTTTACGTTGGCTCACACAAAAGGCAATCGAATGTTCAAGGCGCCTCGAAGAGCTACATAGTAGGTGTTTTGCATAATTTTGTACAGTGCGCAGCTAGCGACCGCAAAATTTAATGGCTTGCAACCCGAAATTTAGTTAAAAGAATTTTTGAAGGAGTTGTTTTACATGCATCACTGCATGTACTTTGAATATTTATTTCAACGCTTACAATGGCAACTGGAGTATTGCCAAGGAAGTGTCGGAGCAGCCAGCATTGGCAATCGAAAAGCCATTGCAGGCGTTCGACCCAAAGTGTGCAATTTAAAAATTAACTGGTTGGTTTGCTAGTATGGAAGTATAAAGAATCAGAATTAAGTATACTAAGGGCCGTTATCTGAAGTAACCTTTTACTTTAAAGCTCACTTTATATTTAAAGGTTGGATTAAAAATAAAGCAATGCCTAAAGTTAATTATTTCTTTTACCAGTTTTTGGGGCATGAATATTTCTTGGTTGTAAACCAATTTAAAACAGATAATAAAGTGCTTTACTTTAGACACCAACATATATTTTAATGCAATCTTTAAATATAAAGTGAGCTCTAAAGTTACAGGTTACTTGAGAAAACGGCCCTAAGTGTATATCTTCAGTGAAGTTTTAAAAATTCGTGAAATCTGCTTTGACAGGAATTTTCAGGTAAAAGTTACAATACCTGGAGCTGCTCTGGATGCACTGCTAAACCTATCTATATACTTATTTCTAAAAGATAGTTTTCTGTTACGAAACGATATCTCCTTTAATATCACTGGATCACAAATTTTAACTCGGTTTTTGTTCTCCAGACGCCACTATCCACTTTCTATGTAGAATTTCTCGGTGATTCCGAAAATCGAGTTAAATTTTTTTTCTATGGATACGTTTTTGAGATATTTTCAATATGTGGCGTGTGAGTGACTTTTGTTCCTGCTCATTTTTCATACATAAAATCATTGCGTATTTTCATTTGACCACTGTTATTTCTTTATTTATCAATCGATTTTCTTCGGTAGTAACTTGATTTTTTTTTTTTGTAACAGAGCAGGATGTAGTACAAATGCAAAAATTTGGCACAGAACCTATTTTAAATTTTTCTTTTGTTAAAATTGGGTTTTTAATTTTTTCATTAAAAAATATAAAAAACTGGACGGATTAATTAATTTTTCAGAAACTGGGAGACCTATCGGAAAGTGATGTACACATACTTTATGGAGAATTTTATTAGCTTTGATTTCACGTATCTGTTTTTAAGATTGTTTATTTGGTTCGTAAGATATACCGGATTAAGTGGACCCACTTTTTGTTTTAAGCTGAATAAAAAAATTTACTCGATTTTCGGAATCACCCAGCAATTCCACATAGTAATTGGATAGTGGCGTCTTGAGAACAAAAATCCACCAAAAATTTGTGATCCAGTGTAATTTTTAGAAAATTAAATAGCTGATTTTCCTGAGTTAAAGTTGAAATTACCCTCAAAATAAGTTTAAAGTCAAAATGCATATGAAACAACAAAATGCGAATAAACCTAATTTCGCAATTTGGCAAATTCCAAATTGATTTTGGACTCATGTTTGCGTCGGAAAATTTGACTAGAATCACATCTAGAATCCTTCTGAGCTATATACGTATTGTTGAAAAATTCTCCCATATGTATAAATTGACACGCCCTAATGTACACAAACATATACCCAAAAATGTTTGCACTTTCTAATGCCCATTAATTGGAGGTATACTGTATTTACACATATTAATTTCAATAATGCAATACTTAGTAGCCAATCAATGCGTTTCCATGGAGGTGGAGTCAATAGGCCAACATCTCGACCACCAGCCAATCGAGCAACAAGAGAACTTAAACAACAGTATGAGCATCAATTTCACATTTGCTAAATCCATCAGTAACAACAAGAATTCGAAACTTGATGTAGAATAATGAGAATGTTATGTAGTGTGTGTGTGTGTGTTAGTTTGCCAAATTGTCTACCAACAGCCACCTAGTTGCCATAAGCCTACATTATTGTCCACTTAATATCGAAAGAAAGTGGGGATGAATAATAAATAATTGAGGGAGTGAATGTTGGCGCAAGTACTGCATAGATGAAGGATATTTCATGGAAATAGGCCAAAATGAAGGCTTGTCGGTCGTAGCGACAGTAGTAGTATGAGTTTGAATGTTTAGACGCAGTGATGCAGCTTCAAGAGAGCTACTGGTCAGTCTACAGCTTCACTGGTGCTCTTGGTTGTCCTTTCACTCGATGGCCGATTTTCTTGTGCCTTAGCTACATATTTTTGTGAATTAATTCCTTTATCTGTTTATTTTTTCGAGATTATCTTACTTTGAATTTATTTATTTTTTTCTTCTTTGAATTGTGCATTACTTTTTGTTTCTCCAAGGCCAGTGATACCAATTAGAGGCTATAGCTAAATTACAGAAGTAGCAACAAGGTTGAGAATTTGATAACAATAGCTTCAGATTCATGAGAATAGAAAAAAAAAAATAGAGACAAGGAGCAGACGAGTTTCATGCGGCATTTTTGTACTTAATCTGCGTGTTTAAAGTATGCAAAATTTAGCAACACAAAATTTTCAGTTGCGTACGTACACATTTAACTACACTATGTACATAGTATATGTGTTAGAGAAAATATCTGCCTGTTTCTGTATGCAAATCCTAAAAGACGTAATTTTAATAGTCGGTTTTCTGGTGCAAACGATAAGTCGGCGAGACGAGTTTTACAACTCTACAAAATATACTTTGGTAATCCAGCAGACATGATGGGCAGAGACAGAGAAGTAAGAAAATTAAATTTGGCCACAAGGATTGCAACAAATAGCCAAGTTTTGTTTGCCCAACATTGATTGAAAAACGAAAAAAATGTTGTTTACCAGACGTAAAGAGATGAAAATCGGAATTGTATCATTTATGTTTTGGTTATTGCTTTTACTCATGTGCTTTCAACAAATATGCTGTAAAGAATTTCGTATGGTTAAGAATTTAAGTGGCCGGTGTTAAGAGCGTTTTAATGTAATTGTTTCTTTTATATGTTTTTGGTTTTTCAATTACATTTTTATTTCTTTATCATTTGAAACCGAAGCGCACTTGCGCACAAAGGAATTATAACTTTATTGGCGTAACGTTTATTTTTAACAGCGTAAAGGATTTACGATTAATATGGACATATGTACAAACAAAGATACACCAAAATGCTCAGAATGAAAAGAGAAAACTAGTAAGCCATGTCTTTCCGTCTGTATGCCAGCCATGCATACGATTGCTCGAGCAAGCATTAAGGTTTCAGTATCAACAGCAAACTTGGTGTCTGTAAGAAAGCCTGCCAACCATAAAACAAATAATCAGTATTTTCTGGGCTTAATTTCTCAAAATTAACATAAGGAGTAATCTTTGACCAGAAAACTAAGTATTTATAAAATATTAAAAAATGGTTGTAGACCGCCTAGTTATGATGAAATGTCTATACTTCAGTAACCGATTTAACAATCTATATGAAAGATGGTCAAAATGATTTAAAAATGTTAAGCTGAAAATTTTACCAGGGGTCAAAGAGCAGGAGATTTTTTCGTACGAATTGTTCACTTTGTAACCC
>NW_023459916.1:39778-45923 GCF_013731165.1 Rhagoletis pomonella | reverse complement strand
TTTTCTCTAAAAATGGCGAATGCTAGTGATTTTTCTCGCGCTTGTGATGCACTAATAGAGTTTGAAGAGCGGTTTAATCAGACTCCAGGTGCAAATCACTCTGTTTTTTTGCTTGAAATACAGAAGGAGGAGCTTAAGGCACTGTGGGCAAAAGTCAAAGATTCTTTCGATTCTTATTCGCGGAATTTGTCTGATGACAATACGGGTGTTGCGGCCATGAGTTTAGCCAAATGTAAATACCAGGATTGCTATTCAGCATACCTGACTTGTGCGGCGTTGATGGGTGAAACCATTCATAATTTGACTTTTGCTCAGCCAAGCTCCTCAACGTTTAACCCCATAAACCGTGAGCCTGAGCCAATACCGCGGTCAAGCCTTCACCTTCCTCCATGCGATACGAAGATTTTTTATGGTGATTATATGGCGTGGCCATCCTTTAGGGATTTATTCACGGCCATTTATATAAATAATCCGCGGTTAACTCCGGTTGAGAAATTGTACCACCTCAATCAAAAGACCCGTGGGGAAGCCAAGGATATCGTGAAAAAGTCCCCGTTGACCAATGATGGTTTTACGATTGCGTGGCAAAACTTGAGCGATCGTTATGAAAATAAAAGAGTTATGGTCAATAGCCAGTTGAAGACATTATTTAACTTGCCCACGGTAACAGTTGAACGTGGGACGGATATTAAAAACTTGCAGCGGACAGTGAATAATTGTATCGCAGTCCTGCAAATGTATGGCATTGATATCGCGAACTGGGATGCTATATTTGTGTTTTTAGTTTCCAGCAGATTACCAGACAACACTTTAGCTTTGTGGGAGCAGGGAATCGTTGACAAAGCTGAAATTCCGAGGTGGGAGGATTTGGATAACTACCTTTCGAGTAGGTATCAGACCTTAGAAACAGTTTCGGATATTCAAAGCACACGAGTGCCTAAGGCAGGACCAATGCGAGCACCAGTGGTGCCGTTTGGAAAAAAAATAACGGCCCATCATACGCATTTTACGCAGCCTGCATGCAGGTTGTGCTCAGACCAGTCCCATGCATTGAAATCATGTCCCAAGTTTTTAGCGATGAAGGTAGACGATCGGTGTAAGGTAGTTAGAAAATATAACTTATGTATGAATTGCCTAGCACATTCTCATATAGCGAGGAATTGTAAGAGTACTTTCAATTGCTTGAGTTGCCATCAGCGGCACCACTCACTATTGCACCGAACCCAAGCGGGAAACAGCACTACGACCACAAACAGGAGACCTTCTACGGGAAATGGAGAGGCACAGCAGCCTAATGCCGCATCGACATCCGGTAATGTAACCGCTCTGTTTGCTGCTAGTGCTAAAAACATAATTTTGGGTACGGCTATGGTGCACATTCGGCACTTAGGGGTGGACTATGAAGCTAGGGCTCTTCTCGATTCGGGTTCAGAAGGGACTTTCATTACAGAGCGGCTGCAAAGACTCATCAATCTCCCGACGCGACCTGTTGACACAAATATATGTGGAATAAATGCGACACTATCGGCTAAGGTGCGAAAGCTCGCACAGTTTGTTTTAGGTTCACCTGCCGAACCCCAGTTTAGAATTGAGGCAAGAGGCCTGATTCCACCCCAACTGACAGGAAACCTCCCCCAGATTTCAGTTGACCAAGCAGATCTTGGTCTACTGCCCCCTATCGAATTAGCTGATGTTAATTTCCACAAAAGTCAACAGGTCGACATGATAATTGGTGCCGACTTGTATCCAGCTATTATGAAAGAAAAAATTAAGAAACATGTTTTGGGTACCCTTTTGGCACAGGAGACAGTTTTTGGTTGGGTATTGACAGGTCCTGTTCCTCAGACTACTCGGACAGGTGCTTCCTGTATGTCTTTTTTCAATGAAATTTCCAGCTCTCAGCTAACCCGCTTCTGGGAACTTGAGCAAGTTCCGAGTAAAAAACAGGTTACTCCTGAAGACGCGTTTTGCGAGAAACATTTCGCGAAGACAACGCTGAGAAATGACGAGGGTCGTTATGTAGTAGCATTACCGTTTCGACAGGAGTTCCCAGCAGATATCAGTCTTGGATATTCGCGGACGAGTGCAGCGCATCAATTTGTTCGCAACGAAGCATCGATGATGAGGAGACCAGAGTTGAGGGAGGAATATCATCGTGTATTACGAGAATACATTACGCTCGGTCATATGAAGCCAGTGGACAGCACCGTGAGTGAACCTTTATCAGGGACATACTACTTGCCTCATCATGCAGTCATCAAACCGGACAGCACCACTACCAAGGTTCGAGTGGTGTTCAATGCATCAAGTCCATCTTCGGATGGGGCTAGTTTAAATGATGTGCTCTACCCAGGCCCAGTTTTGCAAGCCGATCTCGTCGCCTTACTATTGAAGTGGCGATTTTTCAAATATGTTTTCAACGCGGACATCGAGAAGATGTATACGCAGATTCAGCTGCATTCATATAACACGCCATACCATAGAATTCTTTTCAGAGAATCCCAAAATGAGGCGCTGGTGGATTATGAGTTGCAAACGGCGACGTTTGGTGTCAACTGTGCCTCGTATCTGGCTATAAGAACTCTTCTCCAATTAGCAGAAGACGTTAGTTTGCAGTTTCCATTAGCTTCCAGGGTTTTAAAGCAGCATATGTACGTGGACGACGTACTTGCTGGAGCTCATGATACCGAGACAGCAATTCGCACGCGCAATGAATTCATAGATGCGCTGAAGGGAGCTGGATTTCCACTCCGGAAGTGGACATCGAACTCCAGGGAAATCCTGTCAGCTTTGCCAAAGGCTCATCTTCTGAAGGAGGATTTTTTGGAAATCGACGATGTGAGCGAGGCGAGAATGTTGGGAGTTCGATGGAATGCTGCTCACGACATGTTTCACTTCAACGTGCAAGAGATCCCAATAAAACCATGCTACACCAAACGGGAGGTTTTATCGTGTGTGGCAAAATTATTTGACCCTGCAGGGTGGTTGGGCCCCATTGTGGTAGAGGCAAAAATTCTGATGCAAGACATATGGCTAACCAAGATAGATTGGGATGATAGTCTACCTCGAACCCTTTACCAGCGGTGGGAGAACTTTCTTAGAAATTATATCCATATTTCAGAGATTAAAATTCCAAGGTGGATCAATTTCACACCTTGGAATGAAATTGAGTTTCATGGATTTTGTGATGCCTCAGAGAAGGCGTATGCGGCAGCGTTGTATGTAAGAGTACGCGAACGTAATTCAAATAAGACCCCGTATGTAAATTTACTTGTAGGTAAAACAAAAGTAGCCCCAGTAAAAACCGTCTCTCTACCGCGATTAGAGTTGTGCGGGGCACTACTTTTGGCAGAACTAATAAATGCTTTACTTCCGCAGTTTGACGTAGCCCAGCCAGTGATCTACAAGTGGACCGACTCCACCATCGTGCTCTCGTGGCTCAGGAAGCCTCCTTGTTGTTGGACCACTTTTATGGCAAATCGGATCGCAAAAATCGATGAACTGGTTGGTGTGAGAGGATGGAATCATGTGGATTCGAATGATAACCCAGCAGACCTCGGCAGCCGCGGCGTCCCACCCCAAGAACTGGTAAAGAGCACACTTTGGTGGCAGGGCCCAAAGTGGTTGAAGGAACAACCATCGGAATGGCCAAAAAAGATGGATGAGAGGTCCATGGAAACGGATTTAGAGCAAAAAGCCGTGCGCGTTCATACAATCACCACACAGCCGTCGGACATTTTGGAAAGATTTTCAGATTTCTCTCGAGCACTGCGGGTATTAGCACGGGTTTTTCAGTTTTATTACAAAACGCATCCCGTACACAAATTGATCCAGCGAGAGGAAACGACCCAAGTGACTTCCGATGAAATCCGCCAGGTAAAAATGCGCTTGATTCTCTTAGCGCAGAAGCGATGCTACTCCAACGAATGCCAGGCACTGGAGGCATCAAGACCAGTGGGGGCAAAGAGTCCCCTCAACGTTCTCAATCCCTTTCTCGATAGAAATGGAATCATGAGAGTTGGAGGGAGACTGGCTCTAGCGGAGTTGCCATATAATGAACGCTATCCAGTGATTTTGCCGTACGATTGCCAATTTTCTCGACTTTTAGTCAGATTCTCACATCTGATTTCCCTGCATGGAGGAAATCAACTCATGCTGAGACTTCTGAGAGCAGAATTGGGATCATACGGATGAAAAATTTAGTAAAAAGCGTTATACATAATTGTAAAGTTTGCCTTATTTACAGGAAAAAGAACCGAGAGCAACTTATGGCAGCACTCCCACCTGAACGAACGGAAATTTCCCGGCCCTTCACCAATACTGGCGTGGATTTCACCGGGCCGTTCGAGATAAAAAACTATACCAGCAGAGCGTGTCTTATAACCAAGGGATATGTTTGCGTTTTCGTGTGCTTCGCGACGAAGGCAATACACCTGGAAGCAACGAGCAATCTATCGACTTCCACCTTTCTAGCGGCATTTTCAAGGTTTGTGGCAAGGCGCGGTTGCCCTCGGAGTGTGTACTCGGACAACGGTACGAATTTTGTAGGAGCTAATAAAGCATTAAGGCAGGACTTCCGAAACTTTGTAGCCGAAATTTCCCGCCTAACCACCCAGTCGTTTGCTCATCAAGAAATCGACTGGCACTTCATACCACCGGGAGCCCCACATATGGGAGGGCTGTGGGAAGCAGGAGTGAAGAGTTTTAAAACCCACTTCCGTAAAGTGGCGAATACCATGCGTTTTACAATGGAGGCGTTCTCCACTTTGCTAGCAAAGATAGAAGCCTGCCTAAATTCGCGACCAATTAGTCCGCTTTCCGACAACCCCGAATCCACAGAACCCCTCACCCCAGGACATTTTCTGATTGGCACCCCGTTACTCGCGATTGCCGAACCAGAAATTAACGGGAACCCGCTGTCAATCGTAAACCGATGGCAAAAGATCAAGGCAATTCATCAAGGATTTTGCCGGCGATGGAAAGAGGAATACCTAAAGGAGTTACACAAGAGAGTCAAGTGGCAACACCCCCAACGAGACATCGAAGTCGATGATTTCGTGGTTATCAAAGAGGATAACCTACCCCCGAATGAATGGCGACTTGGCAGAGTTGTTAAGGTTTTTTTAGGTCAAGATAAACGCGTGCGAGTCGTAGAAATACGTACAACGCGAGGCATAATTACGCGACCAATCGTGAAATTAGTGCGACTGCCGTTAGTGAACCCAAATTAACGAGTTCTTTTCTTTCCAGAAAAATTTTACACTATGGTTCGAGCCAACAACAACGCTACTCAAAAGCAGCATCGATGCCCTATCTGCAAGCAGAACCACCGTTTGCAATTCTGCCGCCAGCTTCGTCGAATGGAGCCCGAGGAGAGACTGTGTGCTGTCCTCCTGTGTCGCCACTGTGCTAACTGCCTGTCGTCACGTCATATGGCCAGTAGCTGTCCGTCAACGCGCAACTGCGACCGCTGTCGAGAACGGCACCACAGTCTGCTCCATCCGTGGGAAACTCCCAGACGTGAGGAAGACGTGCCACTCGACCTCAACGTGACGGACGGTCGGCGAAGACGGCAACCCCGCCCATACCGTGCTCGGGCATTGACGGAGTCCAGTGAGGAGGTACTGGAAATAGATGTCAGCGATGAAGACATCCAGCAAGTGCATGAAGGTTCGCCTGACACGATCGAGCCACCGATACTCAGACCACCTCTGTCGGGTATCCGGTCGGCGATACAGCACCCCGCTAGGTCAACGAAAAAAAGGCATCGACAGTCTCGACAACGAAGACGTAATCCGCAACCGCGGCATCGCCGGGGTATGAGAGACGCCCGAGAGCGAATTCGTGGATCCGTCCGACGTGCTCTGGGCTCATCTATCCTCATTCCTACGGTGCTGCTAAGAGTGATGTCCAGGGGAAGAAGCCAGTCTGTTCGGGCCATCGTCGACCCAGGGCAACCTCAATCGACAATCGCGAGAGCCCTCGCGCGGAGGTTGCACGCATTACCACGCTGCGGAAGTGACCATTGCACTTTAACCCTGAAAGGGTGGAACGAGAGGTTAGAGATCCGGGCAAGGGTATTACCGAGCCTGACGCGAACCGCCCCAGAGCGCACAGTCGACGCGCGTGTGGCGGGCGAATTCGA
>NW_023459916.1:38103-39678 GCF_013731165.1 Rhagoletis pomonella | reverse complement strand
AAACTTATTGTGGAAAAGCAACAATAATTTGAAAAAATGGTAGAAGTGATAGCTATTTCGGAAATCACCACATTTCCTCATCAGACTTCTTTCAGTAGGATTCGAACCGACGATCACCACTGACTCAGCCAGTTGCCTACGCACTGTGCTAAGTTTGTCTTGTTCATTCTTGTTGCTTATTTTCCACTATTTCACTTTGCTAAGCCAACTATAATCAAGCGCAGCTATTCCGCTGCAATTCACCTGATCATGTGGTTGTTGGTTTTGTTGGTTTTTTTGTTAATATTTCTATTATTAGAATGTTTAATTTTAGGTGTGCTCGTCCTTAAGTTATTTGTTTTTTGTTATTTTTATGGCCTTATAACAATTATATTCAACAATTTGTATGAGCTCGAGGCCATATTAAATGCAAACTTATTGTGGAAAAGCAACAATAATTTGAAAAAAGGGTAGAAGTGATAGCTATTTCGGAAATCACCACATTTCCTCATAAGACTTCTTTCAGTAGGATTCGAACCGACGATCACCACTGACTCAGCCAGTTGCCTACGCACTGTGCTAAGTTTGTCTTGTTCATTCTTGTTGCTTATTTTCCACTATTTCACTTTGCTAAGCCTACTACAATCAAGCGCAGCTATTCCGCTGCAATTCCCTTGATCATGTGGTTGTTGGTTCTGTTGGTTTTTTTGTTAATATTTCTATTATTAGAATTTTTAACTTTTAGGTGTGCTCGTCCTTAAGTTATTTGTTTTTTGTTATTTTTATGGCCTTATAACAATTATATTCAACAATTTTTATGAGCTCGAGGCCGTATTAAATGCAAACTTATTGTGGAAAAGCAACAATAATTTGAAAAAATGGTAGAAGTGATAGCTCACAAAAATTTCTGAATATAATTGTTATAAGGCCATAAAAATAACAAAACACAAATAACTTAAGGACGAGCACACCTAAAAGTTAAACATTCTAATAATATAAATATTAACAAAAAAACCAACTAAACCAACAACCACATGATCAGGTGAATTGCAGCGGAATAGCTGCGCTTGATTGTAGTTGGCTTAGCAAAGTGAAATAGTGGAAAATAAGCAACAAGAATGAACAAGACAAACTTAGCACAGTGCGTAGGCAACTGGCTGAGTCAGTGGTGATCGTCGGTTCGAATCCTACTGAAAGAAGTCTGATGAGGAAATGTGGTGATTTCCGAAATAGCTATCACTTCTACCATTTTTTCAAATTATTGTTGCTTTTCCACAATAAGTTTGCATTTAATACGGCCTCGAGCTCATAAAAATTGTTGAAGATATTTTAAACCTTAATAATTCTTTACTTAGCCTTGGCTGTTGACTTCAATCGCTGAACCAGCATCTAACGCCGAAGAAATATATATATATAGCACATAAGAAAACAAAAGCTATTGTTGAAAGATGCATTGGGGTGCTGAAGAGCAGATTTCGTTTCCTATCCAAGGAAAGGGTACTTTTTACAGTCCACAAAAATCAGGCATTATTATATATGCGTGTATCGTACTGCACAATTGTCTTATATCTGCTAGAGTGCCTTTCAACGAAAGGA
>NW_023459916.1:31544-38003 GCF_013731165.1 Rhagoletis pomonella | reverse complement strand
AGACAATATTTCTCCTTGTATTTTAGTACTAGTTTCTATAAATCAAAAAAGAAAGCAGCAAAGGCTAAGGCAGAATGCGGGAGCGAGACAACTGCCAGATTATCCAACCTTGTATTATTGATTGTGCAATGATTTCAAACCGAAAAAATGCACTGCAGGTGGTACAACGCCGAAACCCGTTTTTCTCCAAACCAAATTTGACAAGGAACGACGGAAACTCGTTCCACATTACATCACTATTATAAATCTTTTATCGTGGTTAAGTTATCGGAAATCGGCGATTACTTAAAAGAAAATGGTGATGTGCAGTAAAAGTGTTTACAATTAAGTCACATTTACCTATTTCAGGCATATTTGGTGAGCTTCGCAACTTTAACAACAAATTAATTAAAAACTATAAGCGTGCGTGGGGTGGGGTCTTCACCACGGTTGCCATTTCCAATTTATTTTTCGGACAAAAATGGGCCAAATGGTAAAAAAATGGACCAATTTTTATTACAACGGGAAATCAAGAAAATATGCCAATTCAGTTCTTATAACGATTTTTTTTGTATTGCATCCAAAGTGCATTACAATTTTATATTATTAACATTATATTATTTAAAGTTTTAAATTACAATTAGTTTCTTAATTTCGTTTTTATTAATGCTAAAAAATTTGGGCTCAGCTGCTGCAGAACTGTGAGGCAGACTAACAGCTCTATTCCGCCACACTGACAAAACTCACCGCGATGATAATTGATATAAAAATGACAATTGGAGCTTTTTGGAATTCCCAGCAAAATTCAAAAGCTCGAATCATGCCAATTGTCATTTTTATTGTCATGACCTTTTGGGCAGGTGACAAGGCAAAAACATATGATTGTGTTGCTATAAAGAGTGCGACGATTTAATAAATTTGTGAAAAAGCTGATTTTCCCACGCCGCTAATGTCTGCGGAATAATACATATGTATATATGTAAATAAAAACTTACAACTTTCCACTTTGCTACGGAGCGGGTGGGACCACGCATGGCGTTTAGGCTGTCGCCATCTGCGTCCAGAGCGATTGCATCAGTTTTGGGGAGCACGGATTATTTTTTCCTTTTTGCAGCTCCGGATGCTCCCTACAAAACTGCACATAAAATTGCAGCAGCTCCTGCGTCGTCCGCTCATATTCTGCACGTCTAAAATGTTTATAAATATACGAACTTATCTATTTCACACAAATACTCACTTTTCTGGTGTTTCACCGCTCACATTTTTTGCAAATAATAGCGTTGACCAGCTGTTTCTACAAAAATGAACTTTTCACCTTGCATGGTAAGTTGACATAAGCATTTCGCTAGTCATTTTTTGTTAGGAATGCCAACGTGCAACGATAATGACAAAATCACGACAATGAAGGATGATCAATTGTCATTCTATTGCAAAACCGGAAGGGGGCAGTAAAAATGTTATGAACTAAATCACACATCTCTCCAAAGGCCGCTTCACCCAATCCATTTTTAATCAAACTTACTTGATCCCAAAAACGTTCTATATTGGTACAGTTTTTGAAGTTACTTTTACTCAGCCTCAATTGCGAAATTGAAATTCAATTATGTCTGCATCATTTACCAATGCAGGAAATTGGTCGAGTAGCGGTAAAATTGGTACATCAGTATCAGAAAGAACTTTATGTGGTGTAATAATTTCCTAATAAACATCTTTAATTGAAATCGAATATTACTTTCATGTGCTAAATGCTATGATTAAAGTTTTGCTACCTTTCCATATTTTTGCCAGCCACTTTAATATTGGTCACAGAGTAATTCAAATTAGCAAGAAACCGCGATATTTTTTTAAGTGTGCTTTGACAGGTGATCAGCCATTTGATTTGAAGATCAGTGGCAAGGCGAGTTCACTCTTTTAGCAGGTGTTGCCAATCGGACCTATGCTGAATATCGTCATCGTCGGCGATCGTCAGCGCATCAGTAACATGGCTGACGATGGCCGAACCGTCTATTTTACTGACGATGACAATATTCAACATAGGGAGGAATATTTATCAACTAAATAGAAAAAATTGAAAACGCGAAACTATTGCATGAAGTGAAAGGGTGATAATAACCTACCCAAAGGCTTGTGAAATGGACCATTTTAAAAAGAATTGGACCAGCGGACCAAACGAAAAAGACCAAATTCATTTGGACCAAAACGGCAACCGTGGTCTTCACCTTTAGAACCAAAAAGTCCTCCTCTAGACCCCCAATTTTTTTGGATTTTAGTGTCGATTTTCACTAAAATTTTCCCAAAAGGAATAACATCAAGCTAACATCGGCTAAATCTCTTGAACTTATCGCAACAGAGAAATATTATTTTATCAGTTTTAACCTTAGTCGATCCAAGGTTAAATAAAAATACTTTTACGGATGAAGAAGCCTTTCACGGAGGAGATTCTGTAACCAGTTGGCGACAAGTTTCGGATCGATATCGCACTTGTTGACGTAAAAATATTTCATATCATACGTCAACAAAACCCATACCGATTCGAAAATTGTCGCTAACTGGTTACAGAATCTGCCCCAGGCCTACAAAAATAATATCGTCTGATTCTTCTTCTTATTTGGCGCTGTAACCGCCTAAGCGATTTTGGCCGAGTCCAAAACAGCACGCCAGTCATTTCTCTTCTGTGCTAACTGACGCCAATTGAAAATGCCAAGTGAAGCCAAGTCCTTCTCCACCTGGTCTTTCCAACGCAGAGGAGGCCTTCCTCTTCCTCTGTTCCCAGCATCGCGGCCCGCGTTGAATATTTTCAGAGCAGGAGCGTTTCTGTCCATCCGAACGACATGGCCAAGCCAGCGGAGCCGCTGAATTTTAATTCGCTGTACTATGTCTACATCGTTGTAAAGCTCATACAGCTCATCGTTAAATCGTCTGCGATATTCGCCATCACCAACGCGTAAAGGTCCGTAAATCTTTCGCAGAATCTTTCTCTCGAAAACTCCAAGAGCCGCCTCATCAGATGCTTTCATTGTCCATGCTTCCGCACCATACACCAGCACAGGCACGATGAGTGACTTATAGAGTGTGATCTTTGTACGACGAGAGAGGACTTTACTTCTCAATTGCCTACTCAGCCCAAAGTAGCACTTGTTGGCAAGAGTGATTCTCCGTTGGATTTCAAGGCTGACATTATTATTGGTGTTAATGCTGGTTCCCAAATAAACGAAGTCGTCTACTTTTTCAAACTTGTAACTGTCAACAGTGACGTGGGTGCCAAGACGCGTATGCTCTGACTGTTTGTGTGCTGACAGGAGATACTTCGTTTTGTCCTCGTTCACCACCAGACCCATTCGCTTTGCTTCTCTATCCAATCCCGAGAAGGCAGAACAGACGTAGCCCTTGTTTTTACCGATAATATCGATGTCGTCGGCATACGCCAGCAATTGTACGCTCTTATAAAGTATTGTGCCTGAGCGGTTCAGTTCTGCGGCTCTTATTATCTTCTCCAACATAAGATTAAAGAAATCACACGAAAGGGGGTCCCCTTGTCTGAAACCTCGTTTGGTATCATCGTCTGATTCAGCTGGAACAAAAATGCTTCAAACAAGTAAGAGTTTCTCTCTATTATGGCCTCAAACCGACATATATACATCTTTCATTTGAATCAGTATTAAAAGCTCTATTGGCTCCTACATTCGGGGTTTGATAGGCAAATAGCAAAGAGATCAACAGTTTTCGCAATTTACTCGAAATTTTGCACGAGTCAAACGAACGGTTAAAAGCATCCGCCACTCTTTTTGTGTGCCAGTGCTATTATTCCGTGAGTCGCAGGTCCAAGTATCGGCACATTTCGAACGAAAAATTACACTGAAAATGGCACAACGTCGAAACCGGTTTGTCTCCCAACCAAATTTGACAAGGGATGATGGAAAATCATTCCACATTACATCACACTCCTACCCTGTCGGAAACACCAACAACGAAAATGAGAATAACGGCACATGCAGTAATTAGTTGATAGAAAAATATTTTCTAATAAAAAAAATTATTATAATTGTCAATAGCATTTTCAATCTTGATAATTTATCAAGAAAATAGATTTAAACTTCTGTGCTAGAACTGGGAGTTCTTGATAAATAATCAAAAATTTACAAATTATACAAATATTGAATTTATTAAGTGCACAGAACCGGGCTGTAAGTATATACATATTTGTTATGAAATATAGCAGTGTTATTCAGTATATTTTTTTCTCACTGAAGAAGTGAAGATTTGGTAACTTTTGGTAACTTTTCTTAAGAGATTTTGGTAGAAAAAAATGTTGGCGAGTGGCAACCATGATTGGAACTGGCTGAGCAATAACACCTTCACTGGCAGCATTCACAGCTGACGATGTCTCCGAAGAAGAAGGCAAAAAAGCAGAAATACCAGTATTACCACCAGTTATTAAACCGGTATTATTATCATGCGCATTCCCAGCTGTTAGGCTATTAGCAGCAACAACAGCATCATTAAATTTAGATGAGGGCATTTGAGTGTGCTTTTGCATTTTAGATGGCTGAGCAAAAACACCTTCACTAGCTTTATGTTTTGAACGAGTAACTCGTTTGTTTTCAATTATACCAGGAGCCGGCAAGTTAGTATTATCATTTACTGACTCAATTAATGCGATAAAAGTGCTTTTTATTCCGTCCAAGTCCGAAATCGCGTTTAGAATTTTATCTTTAGGCCTACAATTGGCCGCACAATTAGTACACAAACTCATTATTGCGAGCGATATATAATATTAACCATAAAGCACAGAGCGAAAGAAAACACGTCCGGACCGTCTGAAAGCTACCAAAAGGAAAAAAAATTTAAAATTTACCGAGTACATTTCATTTAAAAATTTTTTGGAGTTCAGCATAATCTGCTAAGTTTGACACACAAGGAGTGTTTATCCTTAGGGACTGCCTCAAGTAGCACAAAAAATCAAAAATACACCAAAATATTTTGTGTATTTTTTGCATCGGCGTGATATACATTTTCAATATAAGAAATATGCCATTTCTAAGCGCAGTTTTTGAACAGTTTATTTCGACTCAGTGTTAAGCTTATACCGCTTTTACGTGCATTGTTTAGACCTACCGTAAATTTTTTTTACTGATTTTCGGCATATATATAATGCTAGTGGTATACAAGATTTCTTGTTTCTAGAACATAATATAAACTCCGTTGGTGTAAAATACGTATTGGTCTTGGCTCAAATCATACACCATAATGGTAAAGAATTTACATCATATTCTAGCATAAATATATTTTCATGAGTGTGAAGAGTACAAAAGGATTCGAGGAATAAAATTTACTACGAATCAAAAATAAAATTAACTCAGACATAAAATTTACACCGAAGCTCTTTTTTAATCTGCACAACTTGGAATTCTTTTTATAATTCTCAGAACTCCTCTTCGTAATATGCAGGCAAGAAAATCGCGAATATATATGAATGTGAGTTCCTAATTTAAAAACGAGGTACATTCTGTTGAGTGAATTTCGGTACTACCCCCTCTAAAACTCGAGCGCCTCAAAATTTATAAGGATTGGAAGATTTTTAAATAAATCTGGAAAAACTTATATTTTTAAAGCAATGATTTTTTCGCCATTATTAAATTTTTAAGAGATGCGCTATTTAAAAAAGGGTTGAAAGTACACATAAAGTGGCATAGTTGAGCCAATGTACATAATGAAATTGTTAGATTAGTTAAATAATAGTCATACAGCTTTAATATGGCGTCCAGCTCAGTTTCAGTATTAGGCTAAGTTTACAACCTAACGTATTAGCGTAGCGAGAATACATAAAAATCGCTTCTAACCAACATTTACACAGTCTTTCATGTTTATCGCTTTGCAAGCAAATAAAAATTATGCAGTTTGTTAAAAAAAAGCTTTTTCTCATACTTAAAGCCCAAATAAATAAAAAATATGCATATGTACATATTTATATAATAAATTAAACATCTCTTTTACTGCTATTATATACAATACAATATGCTTAAGTTTCGGTATAAATTTTCAAAGGGTTGTAGAAACAAATTAAAATATATTAGGGGAATCCCTACGCAGCAATGTATCACACGTTTTGTTGCTTTCCCAACAACAAAATATGTGCTAGATTGCTACGTAGCAACTTTAAATCTAAAATGCTACTCATCGTAAATTCCCCTATTATAAAAAATTAGTCGTGTATAATTTTGCTACAATTTAAACACTAGCTACTTTTTAATCGCGAGCGATTATGCTGGCGAAGAAGTTTCTTTGAATTGAGCGATTTCCATTGCATCGCGTAACGCTATTACTCTAGGTTGCGAACTTGGCCTTACTTTTATAATACTTCGAAAATATGGTCGTCGTCGAAAACTTACACTGATTCTTGAGTTTGGTACAAAAATATTTACCAAGCCAAGAGCGGTGTATTTATTTTGCCCTAGACACAATTCAATTTGAGAATTTGGT
>NW_023459916.1:27280-31444 GCF_013731165.1 Rhagoletis pomonella | reverse complement strand
CGGTGTATTTATTTTGCCCTAGACACAATTCAATTTGAGAATTTGGTATAAAAAATGTTTCTTGTCAAATGAACACAGTTGACAGAAGTTTAAGCGCCTACCACACGTTCATTATTCGAACGCAAACGCGAACGTATACGTAGGTTTTGTTAACGTTCGCGTTCGAAACGAAGAAAACAAATCAGCGTTCGCCTATGTTATGTAGAAAAAATTCTCGCAGTTGTTCGTACTCGTATGTACTATGCAACTTATAGCTGCATTTGTGAAGGCACGATGTTGAATCATTAGTACCCAAAAAAACTTTAAGGACCGGTTACTCAATGTCTGGTTAACACTAATCTCCGGTTAAACATAGTTATCGACGTTACCGACTCCCTGTTATATGCATGGAGTCGAAGTCGTCGATAACGAGGTTTAACCGCAGATTAGTGTTAACCAGACATTGAGTAACCGGCCCTAAGCGTGTAGGGGTGCCTTATTGATGCATATTTTACCACTGAGGGTCAATTCCCGTTCCGCGTTAGTCTGCGTTCAAACACGGAAACTCGAGTTGCTTATTATCGGCGATTTCCCTTTTGGTGTTGCCCTTTGCATTCACACACAGAAACTATTTTGTACGCAATTGTTGTTGTCAGCTGTGAATCGCCAACTTGAATTACTCAGACAAACGAGAGCACAAAGTGTGTTTCCCGTCCCCTTTCCTCGTCGCTCTCTCCCCTACAAGCTTCGAGTTTCCGCAACAAAAGTTTTCGTGTCTGAACATCGACTTTTCGTGAAGTGAAAAAAAAACTTTTCACTTTCGTTTTCATTTGATGTTTTCACGTTTTCACTTCATCAATCTCTAAAATGCGAATCTTATTTATGCTATGAAAACTGCTCGCTGAATAGCTTATGAAATTGCGCTGAATGATATTTTTTTGACACATGGTGTAAATAAAATTGAATTTTAAACTATTATCGAACCTCCACAAAATGTCTGCTGTAATTTTTTTACTAAATTTGTCTAGAAGATTGCGGAAACGACTCAGGTAAAAATCGCGAATTGATAGTTTTTTCATTTTGATGCATATGTTGTTTTTTTTTTACATTTTTAAGGAGCACCCCAGACTTTTAAGAAGGAATCTTCGAGATATGGAAAACCCATTCACTAAAATAATAGAAGAGCACTTTGTCGAATTATATCGATTTTCAAAGGCACTATGCGTTCAGTTGATTAATGAACTCAAACCATTCCTCAAGGGCTCATGTAAATTGCATGCCATTCCGAGCCATATAAAGGTTCTGTGCGCACTTCGATTTTTTGCCACTGGTAACTTTCAGCGAGCATTGGGACAATCGATGGGACTCATATAAATATATGCGCACCAAAAAAAGAGATTGAACATGTGTACTACTGCCGCAAGGGTGGCCATTCCAAAAATGTACAAATTATATGTGATGCCAACCACCTTATATTAAATGCAAGTGCTAGATTTGGAGGTACAGCCCATGACTCCTATATTTGGCGAAGTTCGAAAGTGCACGACTCTCTTAAGCAACATTTCGATAGAGGAGAACGTGATTTCTGGCTTTTAGGAGATAGCGGATATCCATTACAAGTATACCTTTCTAATTTCAAAAGCTTTTCTAGATATTTTAAACCTTAATAATTCTTTACTTAGCCTTGGCTGATGACTCCAATCGCTGAACCAGCATCTAACGCCGAAGAAATCTATAATATAGCACATAAAAAAACAAGAGCTCTTGTTGAAAGACGCATTGGGGCGCTGAGGAGCAGATTTCGTTGCCTATCCAAGAAAAGGGTACTTTTTTACAGTCCACAAAAATCAGGCATTATTATATATGCTTGTATCGTACTGCACAATTGTCTTATATCTGCTAGAAAGCCTTTCAACGAAAGGATTGAAGAATCTGAAACATGAAATTAGTCCAACATTTGACAATGTTTTAAGTGAGGCACGAAGACAACGAGCAAGAATTGTTGAAGCCTTTCGCCAGTGAATAAAAATGAAAATAACTTTCTTTTATATTTGAAACTTTAATGTAAATTAAAGCAGGTCACACATTAGGCTTGGTTGGTAATTTTTTTGTTTGAATCGAAATTGAATAGTCAAGGGTATCGGTAAGGTTCTAGAATACAGTGCACAATTTTAGATAAACCCATCAAGCCATTTCGTCGAACAATAAAAATAGCAGCATGATCCAATATTTTTAAAACTCCTTCACCCTGGGTCAATATGGATTGATCATGTACAGTGGTCGAATAAATTTTAGCCGATATCATCTTTCTTCAAGCTTACTAATTCCTCTAGCGCCTGCTCTTTTTTTCTCGTTGTGGGTAAAATCGTCATAATCTATTACGTCATCAGCAAACAACTTGTCTCTTGTCTGGCGCTTCTTAGTTTTCTGAAGTACCTTTGGCGTTTTGCTATTCAGAGTGGAGGGCATTGCATCGTTTTGATATGCGTCCGTCGGACTCTCCGGAATAAATTGTGTAGTATCCACTTCAATAACTTCTTCAAACAACGGAGGGCTCCGATCTATAAAGCAATCCTCTTCCTATAGGTATTTGAATTAATAAAGATACATTAATAAGCATACATACTAACAAATAAGAACACACTTAATAGGGCTGTTCAGGATCTTGCGTATTCACAATTTTGTCAAATCCAAGTTCAGGATAATAGTCTCCATCCACTGCTTCCTTTGAGATTAAATTTATAATTCTCTTTTGAAACTCTGTCATTTCCTTTAGCTTATTATACCATTTACGCCACTCCTTTCTTGCTGCTGCTTTATTGAACTATATTTTGATTTGGTGGAGAGCCTATTAACAAATTTAGGAAAATGTTTGACGTTGTTATTTTCATTAAAAACATTCATGCCAATTACGGTATTCATGCCACCTTGGCATATGCTCTTGCATTTGCCACCTAGGCATCCGACTCATCTATTCCGATCTCTACGGTCATAACAATCGAATGTGAAGGATTAAATTCGTGTGAATGGCATGTATTATCCGACGGATTCCTTCACATGAGATTGTTATGACCGTAGGGATCGGAATAGATGTGTCGGATGCCGTAATTGGTATGAATAATTTTTACCTCAAGTCGGTCCAAAATTTTCTCCACTTTTTTCCACATTTTTGTGCTGCTCCCAGTCCATTAAGTGTCTGCGCCAATTCCTCCCACTTCTTATGTTGGGTTTTAGCTCCGTCTACCCCTATAAATCTATGAAAACGCACAATCTATAAGCAATGTTAAAACGGCAAAAGTATAAAAATTACTTATCGTTGGCTAGGTCAGGATTATTTTCTAAATAATTAATGAGGTGCTCCTTTTGGACTTCACTTGCTCTTTTTGCACGACGTTGAATTTCTTTTTCCATTTTCAATTTATTTTGCTTGCAATTGCGTTTAACGCGGCATTTTTTCGGCGTTAATTTGGTTTTCACTTCACTTCAATTCGATCAGCTGTTGGCACTTTAACGCAAAACGAGAATCGCTAATGTGGTGAATTGGTGAAAATATTTTTCACTTCTCGTTAAGGCCCTGTCTCCACAGGAAAACACTGATGTCGTGATTACCATGTCACAAAATATATTTCCAATGGAGACCGCCTATTTCTCATGTGCTGCAATATATGTCAGCGCTTATTGCTTGACATCTATTGCAGGCAATTCGATAGTTGGACAGCCATATTTTCATTTAAAAGAACGCGTGCTGGTGGTAACATCGATGAAATTTTGATATTAAATCAAAATAAAAATCTGTTCCGTATTGGATAATTTATGATTACGTTTTAGGAAGTTATTTAGCTAGTTTTTTTTAAGATTTAAATGTTTTTAAACACCGAAATTGAGAGAATGTTGTCTGGTGGCGTCATGCGGCAAATGCTTATTTCAAGACATCAAAGTGCCCACACACAAAAACTTGCAATCACATTGCTCGTCAAAATGACAGTTGGTAGGCCATCGCTGTTCGCCTGTGGAGTTCTGCGGTAACGCAGAACGGGAATTGACCCTCTGGTGTATTAAACATACCAACCAGTGTTGCCACTTGACAATATTTTTAGGAACAAAAAATCCTACCAAATCAGTTTCCAAACTACTATTTTTACAACGCTTTTATCAACTTGCAATGTTGTGTTCCAGAAACTTTCA